>NC_091285.1:441322279-441622279 GCF_032444005.1 Ranitomeya imitator
TTCTCCTGCAGCAAATATATGACGCCGATTTTCAATCTATGGATGCACTGATTTATTTTAAGGCATTAGCCCGGGAAGTATGTGGGGCACTATACTAAGTATTATGATGCCTTATCTACGGCCCCTCCCCCTTTTGGGGTTGGAGCTCTTTGGCACCTGCGTAGTACGATCCTTTTGTGGCCATCCCTGCACTTATGGACGCCAGGTTCGCGCATGCGCATTAAGAGCCTATTCGGCCATCTTTGCACACCCGGACGTATGGGTGTACATGTGACCATATCCGGCATGGGGAACGTCGCTCCTCTACTCTAATAAGTCTATGACGCCGCTCCACAGCTGTAGTGGATCCATAATTTGGGGTAAGCGTTAGATGCATATAAATTGTGGTCGGCCGCACATAGCGGCACCTGCTCCTGAAGAAGCCACTTCAGTGGCGACACGCGTTGGGCTTTGGCCCCTTGGACTGATGTAGGGATAGGTATCTTGGTCATGTTTTATTTGCAGCACCATTTCCACCTTCCAGTGTGGTAGCATTGCGCTTTGCGCAGTCGAGAGGGCTCTCTCTATTGTTGCTAGATTTATTCAGTCTCACACACAGGCATGTACCTGACTCTGGGGGAGCTGTACACATGCTTGCTGTGTTCGGTTATATCTCTGGGATATGTAGGGAGCATTATCTCTACCTAGAGCAATTTATGTTGGACAGGGTTGTCCTTATTATGTATATATGTTCTCCCTATGTTTGAGGTTAACAGTTTGAGCACTCAATACCGTGTATGTTATATCAATACTTCTTAAGTGCTGGAGGCTGATCACCTTCAGTGTAGTATTATACATTCTGATAACTTGGGGGACCGATTATGAATAAGTTTATGTGACATTTGTGTATCCTGTTATTGTTACCATCACTATACTGTTTGTACAACCCTAGGTTTCCTCTTATTAATATAGCAGGTGTGTGCACACTCATTTGGGATATATTTCCCTTTAGTACTGCGAGCTGGGCCAGATATAAATTTGACTTCTTAGATTATTAATGTTATGATAGGCCAGCAGAACTATACTTGACCTTTTACCTATGTATTACTGTTTTTTTGGCAACTATAGTAGCAGGAATATTTTAGGATACCTATCATTCCTCTACATGTCCAGAGGAGGTTCCTTATTAGGAACCTTTGATGTCTTACTCTGTTTTTAAATGTTTTTAAGTGTTGTGTGCTGTTTTGTGTTTTTTTGGCTGACAAAATAAAGAATTTAAAAGTGACTTGTATACTATTGGTTTGGTGGTCCCCATTATATATAGTGTGACGTCTTTTTCTTGTCCCTGTTGAAGCTTTTACAGGTCACACTTTGGGTTGATCCCTCTACTACTGTTATTTGGCTTGATGGTTCCATTATATAGAAGCGGGAATATTTCTGCATAAAAGGCCCAGTTTTGTCAAAGTCCAGGGTGGTCCGTACACAGCAAGTCATCGGTGTCTGCCAGCCCACCCTTTTTTGTTGCAATGCCCATTATTTACCTAAAGCAGGGAGAACTTGTTCCATTTTTGATCGTTACAGTTGATTATTTATTTGATTACTGACTGATGAATTTATTCTATGGTTTTTAATATTTATTGACTTATTAATTCATGTTTTAAGTAACTTTTAACCCCTTAACCCCTGGAGCAATTTTTGGTTTTGAGTTTTTGAGTTTAAGCTCCCCTTCTTCCCAGGGCTGTAACTTTTTTATTTTTACAGCAATATGGCCATGTGAGGGCTTTTTTTTTGTAGGACAAGTTGTACTTTTGAACAACACCTTTGGTTTTACCATGTCATATACTAGGAAACGGGAAAAAAGTCCAAGTGCGGTGAAATTGCAAAAAAAAAAGTGCAATCCCACACTGGTTTCTTCTTT
Source organism: Ranitomeya imitator (assembly GCF_032444005.1). Taxonomy (NCBI): domain Eukaryota; kingdom Metazoa; phylum Chordata; class Amphibia; order Anura; family Dendrobatidae; genus Ranitomeya; species Ranitomeya imitator. The sequence continues at coordinate 441,324,177 of NC_091285.1, forward strand.
GGCTTTTTTGCTAGGTTCACTAAATGCTAAAACTGACCGACCATTCTGATTATCCAGGTCATTCTGGCGTTTTTACTTTTTTTCTTTCTACGCCATTTAGCAATCAGGTTAATCCTTTTTTTTATTGATAGATCGGGCGATTCTGAATGTGGAGATACAATATATGTGTATGTTTCATTTTATTTTTATTGTTTTATTTTGATGATTAGATCGCCTCTATGTAGCAGCATTACAGCCTTGCTATGAGCGCCGACCACAGGGTGGCGCTCGCAGCAAGCCAGCCCAGAAGACCTCTGGTTGTCATGCCAACAAACCGGTGACCTGCGATCACGTGACGGGGGTCACCGGTGTGCATATTTTTGGCCCAATTGTCGGAACATCAATTTAAATGCCGCTGTAAGCGTTTGACAGCGACATTTAAGGGGTTAATAGCCTACAAAAATCTATAAACACATCAACATGCGCAAAATGACCAATCCATGTCCCAAGTAATGGACAGAAAGGACAACTGACCCCATACTGAAAATAAGAGGAGGAGGGCCCAGGAAAAATGCAATAATAGTGAAAAATACTCAATAAGTGCAAAAGACTCTGCTATCAATGCAACAAAGGACCGAAAGAGAATTAGTAAAGCAATGCAGAAAATGGCCGGCATTACAGTGCCCTGAAAAAGTACTCATTCCCCATGAACTTTTCCACATTTTTTCACGTCACACCAACAAACTGAAATGTATTTTTTTTGGAAATTGATTTGATACCAACACAAAGTAACAAGTGTTTGTGAAGTGTAAAGGAAATGATATACGGGTTCCTAAATATTTTAAAAATATAATCTCTAGTAACCGTGATATATGAGAAATAATATTATAACATGAAACATAAAAGCAATAATTTTTCTAAAAAATTTAAGGAAACCCTAGAATTACATTAGTAATGGGAAGAGCTAGGATTTTATAGTATGTTGTGTTTTTTATGTATTCTTGGCATATGATTACATCTCTGTGCATGTGGATAAAAAGAATGTATTATGAAATTTAAAAAAACTGCACTAGAAGTCGCCATGAAGTTCTCTGCCATTCCTCTGGACCCCAAACTGTCACCCATGATGCCCACATCACAGTGTATAGAGCAGAGCCAGGAGCCGCTACCTGGCAGGAGCCACTTGAGGGTTCCGTCACCTCTGACCTCTGGTCACTTGCACATGACCAACTGCCATTTACTTTCAACTGTCGGCTGAAGCGACTGGATGGAGGTCTACAGGCGGGAAGAGATTTGTGAGAATGGCGACTACTGGACGAGGAGAAGAAAGCGAGGAGAAGAGAAGAGAAAGAGAGAAGAGGAGAGTGATACCACTGCTGGATACATGAAGAAGAGGAGAGAGGAGAAGAGGAAGAGAGAAGAGGAGAGTGATACCACTGCTGGATACATGAAGAAGAGGAGAGAGGAGAAGAGGAAGAGAGAAGAGGAGAGTGATACCACCACTGGATTCAGGAAGAAGAGAAGAGAGGAGAAGAGGAAGAGAGAAGAGGAGAGTGATACCACCGCTGGATTCAGGAAGAAGAGAAGAGAGGAGAAGAGGAAGAGAGAAGAGGAGAGTGATACCACTGCTGGATTCAGGAAGAAGCGGAGAGAGGAGGAGAGGAAGAGAGAAGAGGAGAGTGATACCGCTGCTGGATTCAGGAAGAGGAGAGAGGCCAAAGACAATGGATTGGAGGATGAAGAGCCAATACCTGGATGCAGCAGAGACCCTGGAACATCCAGCCCCTACCCCAGGCTTGACATGACCAACTTTGCCTTCCATAAGGTCTTGGGTAGGTGCAGCTTTGGCAAAGTAAGTTTCATATATTTTTCTTTATCAATCTATATTTGTCATTGTATCTCCATCTGTTATTTCCTGTAGGTGGATATTCATTGACATCTTCTACGGAATGGCAGACAAAACACACAGACGCTCCCCTGACCCCATGATTATTTCACATATTGGCTCATCTCATCACCATAGTTAGGTTCATCTGGTTCATTGAAGAGATGATCTCTGGGTTTGCATCTGTGGGGAGTTGGGGTGACAGTTTATTTCCATGCCCTGGTCCATATATGATGCTATCAGGATACAATATATGCTTTGACCTTTAAGTTTTTAAATCCGCTGCACATTCATAGAAGACCAATACTGAACCCCAACCAACTCCAAATGCCATACAGTGTTTGTCCTATTTATTCCCATATGGTGATAATGGAATACCCCTTTAAGTGTATATTGGGGTGCTGCCTTATTACAGGGTCTGACTATGGGGGCTGCCTTATTACAGGGTCTGCCTATAGGGGCTGCCTTATTACAGTGTCTGACTATTGGGGTGCTGCCTTATTACAGGGTCTGACTATGGGGGTGCTGCCTTATTACAGGGTCTGACTATGTGGGCTGCCTTATTACAGGGTCTGCCTATAGGGGTGCTGCCTTATTACAGGGTCTGAGTATGGGGGCTGCCTTATTACAGGGTCTGACTATGGGGGCTGCCTTATTACAGGGTCTGACTATAGGGGTTGCCTTATTACAGGGTCTGCCTATAGGGGTGCTGCCTTATTACAGTGTCTGACTATGGGGGTGCTGCCTCTCCATAGAGCATTCATGGTGTAGACCAGTGTTCCCCATCTCCGGTCCTCAAGAGCCACCAACAGGTCATGTTTTCAGGATTTCCTTAGTATTGCATGTGTGATTGAATGCTTGCCTGTCCAGGTGATGCAATTATCACCTTTGCAATACTAAGGAAATCTTGAAAACATGACCTGTTGGTGGCTCTTGAGGACTGGAATTGGGGAACACTGGTGTAGACAGTGCATCACGCCAATAGATGAGCATTGCTCTGCTCTAAAGTCCAGGCAGACTCACAAACCACTCAGCCCACCCATTTCTTGTGGAGTAGATAAACCATCTGTTTTCCACCTCCCATACACATTTTCTAAGCATTGTCTATTCCTTTCTTCAGGTGGCCCTGACATCAATCCCCAGCCGAAACATCTACTGTATTTTTTGGAATATAAGACGCACCGGACTAAAAGACGCACCCATGTTTTAGAGTACTGTATGTATGTAAAGTACTGTATGAAGATGCTGGAGGGTGAGTATAAGAATGGACGCACAGGGCTTATATTTAAAGCACCACTCCAGCACTGAAAAATAACACTGGAGTGCTGCTTTGAGATCCCATTGGGAGAACTATAACTCCCAGCATGTCCTGCAGAACCTATGGCATGCTGGGAGTTATAGTTCACCACAGAAGTGGCAGAGTGCTTTATTGTGTGTTGTAGTGATTAACCTTTTAATTGTGGCAGCCAGCCACACTGTGGTGAGGTAAAATGCTGGAGCATCCCATCCCATGACACCACAGAGCGCTCCCTCTTGTTGCCTCTCCACAGCTCAGGAGTAAGCTTGCGATTGTAGTGTGGTGTCTGCAGGACCTGTGATGACATCAGAAGAGGGAGGGCTCTGTGCTGCCATCAGGGCCGGTGTTAGGGGCAGGCAGACTTGGCAGCTGCCTAGGGCCCCTGCTGCCCTAGGGGCCCCCAGCCAGGGTTGGAAATACTGCTGATGGCACTGCTCCAGGGCCCAGAGGTGGAGGGGGCAGGCAGGCCCAGTATCATGCAGGATCAGGCCCCTTTTACTCCCTCCTGTAATCATGGAACACCCAGTGCCGGAGAGAGAGCGGGGCGCGAAGTGCAGGAGTTCAAAGAGGGGGCGTGTCATGCAGGGAGAGACGCTAGCCAATGAATGCTTTCCCCACCAGACTGAGGAGAGCGCTCACTGGCTGCCGTTTGTCCTCTTGCATGGCGCGTCCCAATGGTGAGTACTCACCTGTGGTCGGGGCCCCGGCTGCATAGCACACAGGGACAACAGTGGAGGATGAGCAGGACTTACAGTGTGTCTTCTGCTCCCTCCACTGTTCTATTCGGAGCAGGCTGTGGCATCTCCTTAATGTGAAGAGATGGGGGAGGAACTCACTGCACGGGACAGCACTGCAGAACCAGGGGGCTGATATCAGTCTGCTCTGTGCCCCATCCCCCACAGTTGTTTCTGCAGCCCTCTCCAGCTGAACTATGTGACCTCATCCAGGGCTCATCTGATCACCTGATATCACAGATTAGCATGTGTGTATATACAGTATGTATGTGTGCCTCTGTGTGTACAGTATGTGTGCATCTATGTATGTACAATATGTGTGCATCTATGTGTATGCTTCTATCTGTGTGTGCAGAGGCCTGGTCGTTGCAGTAATGTCGCTCTGCCGTTAAGGAGGGTGATATTATGTCTGATTGCACTAAAGGAGTTCACCTGACCAGGTATCACAAGCACACATTACACTTCACACTCTGGCCACTAGAGGGAGCAAAAAGCATTATGTATTAGGCCATTCCTCACACTGGTAAAACTAGGGGTCGGATAGGAAGTTAGAACAGAACGCAGCCTGGGAGAATCCAGGGTGGACCTGTCAGGGGTGGGTTCCTGACGGGGCCTAGCAGAACGAATAGGAAGCAATGGAACCGCACCTGCACTACCTTGCGGCGGTATCCTAAGAAAGGACACAAAGAAAAGGATATTGTGGAAAGTGAGAAACGAGATCAAGCACAAAGGAGAGCCAGTAGGAGTCGTGCCCCGAGAACGGCAACTTCCTACTGAGGCGCGTAGCCGGTGACCGGAACACCGAGGAAGTAACTGACTCTATGCCTTACTTCAAATACCGCAGGACAGTTAATTATAGGTTGGTTGTCTACCATACATCATCTAAGCAGACATAGGGGGCAAGCATGGAGAGGGGCGTCTCTAGGGTCCCAGAATAGCTCCGAGCCTTCCCGTCAAACGGGTGCGTCCTATCCAGATAAACTTGGGGAACGGAGAGAGAGAGAAAGAGAAAGAACGAGAACAGAAGTTGTGAGGACTATCCCGAATGCTCAGCAGGGAAGAACTACAGCACACAGGCGCTAGTGGTAGGCACTGATTTCCACCTGCTATGGGAACTCTGGATGTGCCTTCGGACCGGCCGGTCTCAGACAGCCCTGTTGACAGTGCTCTGGATTGCGGATCCCGAAGTCTTCAGTAAAAGGTAAAGAGACTGCAACCCTGTGTCCTCGTTATTGGCTGCACCTCACACCATCGCCACCTACACTACTGGGAAGCCCTGGGGATATACTTCACCTGTGGGAAGGTATTCCATCTAGCTGCCATCACATCACCCCAGTGGACGCCAAGCAGCGTCGGTCGACCTGACCGAATACCACAGGTGGCGTCACGAAACTTTAGCCAACTTTCATCACCCCTTTTATTGGACGCCTCTTAGCAGGGTCATGGACTGGGTCCAGCCACCGTGACAACCCCAGAACTGAGACAGAGAGGACCGGTACCGAGTAACCCGCGGCCCTGTGTCTGGGGGCGCTCCATGTGTATCTGTGTATGTATGGATGTATGTATGGTATATGTGTGTATGTATGGTATATTTGTGTGGCTGTGTGTGTATGCCTGTACAGTATGTGTGTGTGTGTGTATGTGATTGGTTTTGCCGGAACAAAAATCCTTCTTCTCATCAGCACATCGCCCAGTGAAAACTGCAGATATGCTGGTAAGATGATACTGTATAGGGACAGATTGATCTACTAGTGATCATTCTGTCCCCATCATTATTCCTCAGCAGGTGTAAAGAGGCTGGGAAACAAGTGGCGAATGACTTCCAAAATGTTTCTGTGTGATGTGCAATATGGGGCCTCATTTTAAACTAGGGCCCCACTTTGCCTAAAACCAGCCCTGGCTGCCATGTGATGCTCCAGCCCGCCCTCTTCATGACATCACACAGGTTCTTGTGCTGGAGCACTCAGCATCCATCCAGCACAGCCCCAGCAGGCAGGTATGCAGCGATCTTGTCTCCTCCGGCCCCTGCTTCTGCCTCCTCCACCAGACACACAGATCTCCCCAGCTGCTGCAGGAATCCAGCACTGAGGAAACCATGTGTGTCCCTGTGAAGGAGTATTCATTTGCTACTCTGGAGTCACTGCTCAGCTGACAGGTGGGCGGGGAAGCAGCTAATGAATATTCACTGCACATTAATGATCGAGACCATGTGCTTTCCCCAGCACTGATTCCTGAAGCCCAGCGGGAACATTTTTCTGCCTCCCAGTGCAATCCCACTCTCTGCTGCCCCCTCCCCACATTACATCCCTACCATAATACGCACCCACACTTTTCTCTCAATTTTGGAGGAAAAAAGTGCATCTTATGGTCAGAAAAATATGGTATATGGCTGTGAAGATGGTCAAAAAAAAGGAGGTTAATTAGAACATCATTATGAGAAAGCGGCAGATACTCCTGGCGGCCCGAGACTGCCCATTCCTATGTCACCTGTATGCCGCACACCAGTGTCGGAAGCGTGTGTATTTCATCACGGAGTATCTGTCCGGCGGCAGCGTCGAGGCTTTAATTGAGATGTACGGCTGCTTGAACAGCGACAATGTAAAGTGAGAAAAAGGAAGATATACCAAAAAGTGAGAAGAGGGGTGGAAATAAAAGCTGAGGTTGGGATGGAGCTGGGAACTGATTTGCAGGGAATGTAGCCCAGGCAGGATGGAAGTACCAGCGATGACATTGAAACTACACTCTGTTTCTCCATTAGATTCTGCACAGCAGAGATGGTATGCGGCCTCCAGTTTCTCCACGGACACAACATTGTCCACCGGTAAGCAGAACTCTCCTCCTTCTCTCTGGCCCCTTTACATGCTAGTAATATTGCCCCCAATTTCTGAGCTCCTGTCTCCCTATTCCACCTGATCTTGCAGTGACCCATTTTCCATCTCCTGTATCACTGGGCAGATTTCTTACTCTGATGTTTTTTTCATTGCAGAGACATAAAGCCGGATAACATCATGTTGGATGCAGAGGGCCACATACGTATCATCGAGCTTGGGCTTGCCCAAGATGGCGTCACCTTCTCCAATAACATCTCTGGAGTGACGGGCACTTTCCATTTCATGACCCCAGAGGTGCTTCACAAAAGAGGATATGGTACAGCAGTGGATTGGTGGAGCCTGGGAATTGTGGTTTCCAAGAAGGCAACAGGACGCTCCCCATTTTACTCCGGCTTCGATAGTAAAATGGCTTACAGAGCTATTACCAAAGGAGAGCCTGAAATTCCATCTTGGCTTGATGCTGACGTGCAAGATCTTATCAAGAAGCTGCTGTGCAAAAATCCTCAGTAGCGATTGGGTGTGAGCGGGAACATCTGAGAGCATCCATTCTTTACCACCAATGGCTGGGAGGATCTGGAGGAAAGGATAGCACTGCCACCATTCATACCAGCTCTGGAGAACCATCTTATGCAGTGGCCGGAGGAAAAGAAAGCCCTTAACTCTATGGCCGGCTTCAATTACGTGTCACCAAGCTGGGCCCCGGTAAGATCATCTTTCTCTGAGGATAAATCCCATCAAATGTTCTTCTCACCTTGTTGCCATTATCACCGTCCTTGTTTTCTCCCACTGTTTCTGCCAGTGACCATGTCTCTCTTATTCTTAGGTGGATAAGAAGATCTGGGCTGTGAAACCATCCAAGACCATCTGGTGAGTGACCGCTGTACACACAGGACACTGATCATTATATTTGTACATCAGATCTGATGTTTCATAGGGGAATGGTTCATTATGATAAGATAACAGAAGATCCAGTAGATAGAAGTTGATGAAATGTCTTTTTTATGTCTTGCAGGATGAGCCCGTGCCAACTGCCCAGAACTTTGTGCCTCCTAACCCGTACCTGATATCTCTGCTGCTGTTTGTCACCTCGGCTGCCCTTGAACATCATGTCTCTCCATAACATCTTCATGTCGGACCTCTGCCATCGTGTCACTGCACCAGGCCCTTTACTCTGCATTATCCAATCCTGGGCTGGCAGTACACATCACTCCAGCCCGAAGATCTTCTGCGCCCCGGGAGCGGCCTATGCTTAGTGTCCAACTGGTGAGTTCAGGAATCATAGTTTAATATGGGCCATTATCCCTGAACTCACCTCAGCACAGACCGGGTAAGTATTTCACCCATTAACCATCACATCCACATCACCCACACTACATGATAGATATAGGCCCCCACTACACGATAGGTATAGGCACCCACACATAGACACATAGCATGTAGATAAAGATTTCGGCTTTTGATCCTGGGATTTAATCTGATCGCCATATTTGGGGTCAGGAAGGAAGTTTTCCCCGATATGAGGACAATTGGCCCATTCTTCATGGGGGTTTTTGCCCTCCTCTGGATCTACACGGCCTTAAATAGGTTTAGTACAATATATTAATAAGTAGATTCCCACATAAGTAGTGCAAAAAAAGTTTTAAAAATCTGAAATAGTTTATTTTACACAAAACAAAAACATTCTAAATATATAACAGATTAATTAAAATATTTTTATAAAATCTCACTTCCACAATTTACAGATTAGTCTCGAGTAGGATTGCTCGATCCGATCATGTAAAATCGGAATTATACCGATTTTTATTATGATCGGAATTCCGAATCCCGATTCCGATCTCTGAATGTGATCGAAAATTGGAAGTGCGTATTTTTTTTTTTGCACAATGCTTGTGATTGACACATAAACCACCCAATTAAGAGCCTGTGAAGTGTGGACACATCCTGAAACGCTAGTAGGCATTTTAACACTGGCATGACTGTGATTGGCTGTGATCGGGCACTATAAAAGGCTGACGCTGCCATTTTGTGTTCACTCTACTGTGAATTCAGTTAGGGAGAGCTTGTCTCTGTCATTAGAGAGAGAGAGAGAGAAAATATTGTGTCTCTATTAGCGTTTTTGTCCTATCTATTTTAACTTCTCCTGTGTTAAAGTACCTTCACTGACTATGCTTCACTACCCTGTGCTTTTTTTCTTAAAGGGACACTGTCACCTGAATTTGGAGGGAACAATCTTCAGCCATGGAGGCGGGGTTTTGGGGTTTTTGATTCACCCTTTCCTTACCCGCTGGCTGCATGCTGGCTGCAATATTGGATTGAAGTTCATTCTCTGTCCTCCGTAGTACACGCCTGCGCAAGGCAAGATTGCATGCGTCGTTTTTTGCCGAAATTTGGACGGAAGAAAAATGCAACTTGTTGCGTTTTCTGCGCCCGACGCTTGCGGCAAAGAAAACGCATGCGTCGCACAACGCATGTCCATGCGTCCCCCATGTTAAATATAGGGGCGCATGACCCATGCGTCGCCGCTGCGTCGCCCGACGCAAACACGCAAAACGCTAATGTGAACGTAGCCTAAGTGAGGACTGGGGAGGGGAGAGGTCTGGGAATTGGGAAATATTTTTACCTAGTATTAGCAGAATATTTGTAGCTTCCACTTTTGCACCGTAGATTACGCCCCCACGGTGCAACTGCTACGAAACATTCCGAATACTACCACCTGCATTTTGTGTGTGATTGCACTCTAATTGGAATCACCACAATACTTCCAATTAGTGTCAGTTTACACCTCTGTGCAGCAGTTGGGGTGTAATCACACTATCGTATTTTTATTGTGGGATTGTGCCGCCTTGCACATTCTCACCTAGTATTTGCAGAATATTTGTAGATTCCACTTTTGCACTGTAGATTACGCCCCCACGGTGCAACTGCTACAAAAGCTCTGTGATACTTTCAGATTTTGATAAATACAGTTCACACAACACCAGTTCATATTTGTTTAGGCCACACCAGTTTCTATTAAAGTTTACACCAAACTAGATCCAATTAGTGTTTCTTACACCTGTCTGCAGCTTTACAGGTTTAAGGTACCGTCACACTGAACGATATCACTAGCGATCCGTGACGTTGCAGCGTCCTGGCTAGCGATATCGTTCAGTTTGACAGGCAACAGCGATCAGGATCCTGCTGTGATGTCGTTGGTCGCTGCAGAAAGGCCAGAACTTTATTTCGGCGCTGGACTCCCTGCAGACATCGCTGAATCGGCGTGTGTGACGCCGATTCAGCGATGTCTTCACTGGTAACCAGGGTAAACATCGGGTTACTAAGCGCAGGGCCGCGCTTAGTAACCCGATGTTTACCCTGGTTACCATCGTAAAAGTAAAAAAAACAAACACTACATACTTACCTTCTGCTGTCTGTCCCCGGCGCTGTGCTTTCCTGCACTGACTGTGAGCGCCGGCCAGCCAGAAAGCACAGCGGTGACGTCACCACTCTGCTTTCCGGCCACTGTGCTCACAGTCAGTGCAGGAAAGCACAGCGCCGGGGACAGACAGCGGAAGGTAAGTATGTAATGTTTGTTTTTTTTACTTTTACAATGGTAACCAGGGTAAACATCGGGTTACTAAGCGCGGCCCTGCGTTTAGTAACCCGATGTTTACCCTGGTTACCGGCATCGTTGGTCGCTGGAGAGCTGTCTGGCGACCAAACAGCGACGCTGCAGCGATCGACATCGTTGTCGGTATCGCTGCAGCGTCGCTGAGTGTGAAGGTACCTTTAGGCACACTAAATAGGAGAACTCTTCTGCCCTTCTGCCCATCTAAGTCTAGAGAAATGAGGAAGGCAGGGAGTAAGGGACGCGGTCGCGGAGGTGTTGCAGGGAGAGGGCATGGAGAATCTTTGCCTGCTGCGGGCACAAGTGCCACTAGCTATTCCCAGGAACAGTCCTTTATGCACAGCTTTGTTGGAGGTCATGGTATCCCATTTCTGGGGAGGAACAAATTGAAACCGTTGTTGGACGGATGGCAGCTGCGTCATTGACTTCAATTCATTCCTCATCCTCATCCTCCCAGATACAGAGCACAGAGTCCGCTCATGTCAGTGTAGAGCACTTCTCTGCTTCTTCACCACCACCTGCCAAATTACCCAGGCAGTTAGAGGGACCAGTACAGGAGCCATCTTTACTTCTGTTTGAAGAATCTGTTGGCTGTGGATCAGGGGGTCAGTCAGGCAGTATTCAACAACAGGAAGAAGAGCTTTTAAGCAGAGCTGCCCAACTTTTATTTCTCTCAGAAGAAGAAGAGGTGGGTAGCCCTGGGCACACAGTCAGCCGACCACAGTACGCATCAGATGATGATGAAACTCAGGTGGCATTAGCTGGTGCGTCCTGCAGTATACAAACGACTTGGGAGGAGCAATCGTCTGAGGTGTTGGAAGAGGGTCCAACACATGATGAGGTCCTTGATCCATCATTGTGTGAGGGACAGCAAAGTGGTGGTAGCAGCTTAGAGGAAGAAATTCCCACAACAGTACAGCAGCAGAGGGCCAAAAAAGGGAGTAGAGTGAGGGGCGAGAGTTGGTTGCCTGTAGCCTCCACATCGGCACCCGAAAGGAGCAGGACCCACGCAAAAACTAGTGCAAGGGGTGCTCAAAAGAGATGTGGTGCCTGGGCCTTTTTTGACCAAGTTGCCGATGACATTACAACAGTCAGATGCAATCTGTGTCATCTAACTCTGAAGGGAAAAACGTCCACAACCTCAATACCACCAATATGTTGAGGCATTTGAGGAACAAGCACGTTGAGGAGAGGACAAGTCACATGAAAAATCTTGCCCAACCTGCAGCTCCATGTGCCACCTCTTCCGCTAATGTTGTAGCTTGTTCCTCAGGAGAGAGAGGGAACGTCCTCCTGCAGTAGTGTACAGACAGCCATCGTCACTGTCACACCGCCACCAACCTCACAATCCCGGTTATCCTCACAGTCCCAGTCTAGCCTGCAGCCATCCATCCCACAGTTATGGGCTCGAAAAAGGAAATTCCGGGAAAGCCACCCCTGAGCACAGGCCCTCAATGCTAGCATTTCAAAACTGCTGGCCCTTGAAATGCTATCATTCAGGCTGGTGGATACGGATGCCTTTCGCAACCTCAAGGCATTTGCAGTCCCACAATACTGGGTTCCTAGCCGGCACTATTTTAGTCGAAAAGCCGTCCCTGCCCTGCAACAGCATGTGGAGAAAAAATTAAACGTGCGCTACTTAACTCCATCAGCAGCAAGGTCCACCTGACCACCGATGCGTTGGCCAGTAAGCACGGTCAGGGACGCTACATTTCCCTCACTGCCCATTGGATAAATGTGGTGGAGCCGGGTACGGAAGTGGATAGTGGCACTGCGCAGGTCCTGTCAATGCCAAGGATTGCAGGACTTTCGTCCGTTCGCATTGCCTCTTCCTCCTACTTCACTTCCTCAGATTCCTCCGCACAGCAGTTGGCACCATCTACATCCACAAGGATTGGTGAACCGTCCTCTGACACGACCAAGTTGAGCACTGCCTTGGCCAAATGTCAACAGGTCATATTGAAATTAGTTAGTTTGGGGGATACAAGCCATACTGAAGAGTAGCTGTGGAATGCCATCAAGTAGCAAAGCGACCAGTGGTTTGGGTCGTTCAACCTCCAGCCAGGTTTGGTGGTGTATGATACTGGGCGAAACCTGGTGGCAGCTCTGGATCTAGCCAATCTGACTCACATCCCGTGCCTGGCACATGTGTTAAATTTGGTCATGCAGAGTTTTCTTAAAAGCTATCCGGATCTTGAAGATCTTTTGCACAAGGTCAGTGGCGAGTGCGCTCACTTGCGCTGTTTGAGCGTACACAATGCGCGCATTGCAGCTCTGCAGCGAAGATTTAAACTGCCTAAGCACCGCCTCATATCTGACGTCCGCACTAGGTGGAATGCCACGTTGCATACAGTACAGACCAAAAGTTTGGACACACCTTCTAATTTAAAGATTTTTCTGTATTTTCATGACTATGAAAATTGTACATTCACACTGAAGGCATCAAAACTATGAATTAACACATGTGGAATTATATACATAACAAAAAAGTGTGAAACGACTGAAAATATGTCTTGTATTCTAGGTTCTTCAAAGTAGCCACCTTTTGCGTTGATGACTGCTTTGCACACTCTTGGCATTCTCTTGATGAGCTTCAAGAGGTTGTCACCGGAAATGGTTTTCACTTTACAGGTGTGCCCTGTCAGATTTAATAAGTGGGATTTCTTGCCTTATAAATGGGGTTGGGACCATCAGTTGTGTTGTGCAGAAGTCTGGTGGATACACAGCTGATAGTCCTACTGAATAGAATGTTATCTGCTTTTTTCTTGCCATAAAACACTTTCTAAGTAAAGAAAAACATGTGGCCATCATTACTTTAAGAAATTAAGGTCAGTCAGTCCGAAAAATTGGGTAAACTTTGAAAGTGCCCCCAAGTGCAGTGGCAAAAACCATCAAGTGCTACAAAGAAACTGACGCACATGAGGACCGCCCCAGGAATGGAAGATCAAGAGTCACCTCTGCTTCTGAGGATAAGTTTATCGGAATCACAAGCCTCAGAAATCGCAGGTTAACAGCAGCTCAGATTAGAGACCAGGTCAATGCCACACAGAGTTCTAGCAGCAGACACATGTCTACAACAACTGTTAAGAGGAGACTTTGTGCAGCAGGCCTTCATGGTAAAATAGCTGCTAGGAAACCACTGCTAAGAACAGGCAACAATCAGAAGAGACTTGTTTTGGCTAAAGAACACAAGGAATGGACATTATACCAGTGGAAATCTGTGCTTTGGTCTGATGAGTCCAAATTTGAGATCTTTAGTTTCAACCACCGTGTCTTTGTGCGACGCAGAAAAGGTGAATGGATGGACTCTGCATGCCTGGTTCCCACCGTGAAGCATTGAGGAGAAGGTGTGATGGTGTGGGGGTGCTTTGCTGGTGACACTGTTGGGGATTTATTCAAAATTGAAGGCATACTGAACCAGCATGGCTACCACAGCATCTTGCCGCGGCATGCTATTCCATCCGATTTGTGTTTAGTTGGACCATCATTTATTTTTCAACAGGACAATGACCCTAAACACACCTCCAGGCTGTGTAAGGGCTATTTGACCAAGAAGGAGAGTGATAGGGTGCTACGCCAGATGACCTGGCCTCCACAGTCACAAGACCTGAACCCAATTGAGATGGTTTGGGGTGAGCTGGACCGCAGAGTGAAGGCAAAAGGGCCAACAGGCCAACAAGTGCTAAGCATCTCTGGGAACTCCTTCTAGATTGTTGGAAGACCATTCCGGGTGACTACCTCTTGAAGCTCATCAAGAGATTGCCAAGAGTGTGCAAAGCAGTCATCAAAGCAAAAGATGGCTACTTTGAAGAACCTAGAATATAAGACATAATTTCAGTTTTTTCACACTTTTTTGTTAAGTATATAATTCCACATGTGTTAATTCATAGTTTAATGCCTTCAGTGTGAATTTACAATTTTCATAGTTATGAAAATACAGAAAAATCTTTAAATGAGAAGGTGTGTCCAAACTTTTGATCTGTACTGTATGCTGGAGAGGTTGTGTGAGCAGCAGCAGGCAGTAATGGAATTCCAGCTGCATCAGGTGCAAGCGAGTCGCACAGCTCTCAGGCCACACTTCACATGTGCTGAGTGGGCTTACATGAAGGACATCTGCTGTGTTTTGTGGCCCTTTCATGATTTCAATCTAATGTTGAGCGCGGATGATGCCATAGTCAGCAGCACTGTACCCCTTATATGCCTCCTTGAAAAAACTATGCTAGGGATCAGGGATCCAGTTTTGGACGAGGAGGAGGAGGAACAAATGCTGACAATGCCTTCTGTATCGGGACAGTTTACCCACAGCTCTACGGTTATTCCCATAGTCCTGTATTTAGCAACGGCTAGAATCACTTCGACATACAGTATAAACACATTTCCACAAGGTGGGTACCAGGAGAAAAAAAGAAGTGAAGATGAGAGTACTTTTAAAACCAATAAATTTATTTGGAAATTCTTCTAAAAAGTGTATGACACATAAATTAAAACAGACATAAAGGGGGGAACCAGAGGCGTAGCTAGGGGTTCAGCTCAGGGGGGGCGAGACATCTGAGTGGGCCCCTAACCCCTGATTACAACTACGGTGTGGCACTGTAATTGTGTGTATAAGAACCTCAGCCAATGATCCTCCTGAAACTAAAAAAAATCTCCACAAAGACCAACACTGATATTACCGCCATATTGTGACATACAGTAATAGATACCAGTCCTGCAGAACATAGAACACAGCACAGTTACAGATAATGACTTACCACTGACGTTCTTTCTGATGGAGTCGTCACTTTTCCCGTCTTTTCCATCTGGCCCAGACCGACATGACAACTTCTTCCAGCCAGGACTCGGCTGCAGAGAATACAACAGACACATTTCACTTCTCACATTCCAGCCCCATCACCATCTATTCCCAACCTGCACAAACTCCTCATCCTGCTGATACCCCAATACTGAGCCGCTGCTGCCATATGTGTCCCTATTACTGCACCTGATACCCCAATACTGAGCCGCTGCTGCCATATGTGTCCCTATTACTGCACCTGATACCCCAATACTGAGCCTCTGCTGCCGTATGTGTCCCTATTACTGCCCCTGATACCCCAATACTGAGCCTCTGCTGCCGTATGTGTCCCTATTACTGCACCTGATACCCCAATATTGAGCCTCTGCTGCCGTATGTGTCCCTATTACTGCACCTGATACCCCAATACTGAGCCGTTGCTGCTGTATGTGTCCCTATTACTGCACCTGATACCCCAATACTGAGCCGCTGCTGCCGTATGTGTCCCTATTACTGCACCTGATACCCCAATACTGAGCCGTTGCTGCTGTATGTGTCCCTATTACTGCACCTGATACCCCAATACTGAGCCGCTGCTGCCGTATGTGTCCCTATTACTGCCTCTGATACCCCAATACTGAGCCACTGCTGCCGTATGTGTCCCTATTACTGCCTCTGATACCCCAATACTGAGCCACTGCTGCCGTATGTGACCCTATTACTGCACCTGATACCCCAATACTGAGCCGCTGCTGCCGGATGTGTCCCTATTACTGCCTCTGATACCCCAATACTGAGCCGCTGCTGCCGTATGTGTCCCTATTACTGCACCTAATACCCCAAAACTGAGCCGCTGCTGCCGTATGTGTCCCTATTACTGCACCTGATTCCCCAATTCTGAGCCGCTGCTGCCGTATGTGTCCCTATTACTGCACCTGATACCCCAATACTGAGCCGCTGCTGCCGTATGTGTCCCTATTACTGCACCTGATATCCCAATACTGAGCGGCTGCTGCCGTATGTGTCCCTATTACTGCCTCTGATACCCCAATACTGAGCTGCTGCTGCCATATGTGTCCCTATTACTGCACCTGATATCCCAATACTGAGCCGCTGCTGCCGGATGTGTCCCTATTACTGCACCTGATTCCCCGATACTGAGCCGCTGCTGCCGTATGTGTCCCTATTACTGCACCTGAAACCCCAATACTGAGCCGCTGCTGCCGTATGTGTCCCTATTACTGCCTCTGATACCCCAATACTGAGCCGCTGCTGCCGTATGTGTCCCTATTACTGCCTCTGATACCCCAATACTGAGCCGCTGCTGCCGTATGTGTCCCTATTACTGCACCTGATACCCCAATACTGAGCCGCTGCTGCCGTATGTGTCCCTATTACTGCACCTGATTCCCCAATTCTGAGCCACTGCTGCCGTATGTGTCCCTATTACTGCACCTGATACCCCAATACTGAGCCGCTGCTGCCGTATGTGTCCCTATTACTGCACCTGATATCCCAATACTGAGCGGCTGCTGCCGTATGTGTCCCTATTACTGCCTCTGATACCCCAATACTGAGCTGCTGCTGCCATATGTGTCCCTATTACTGCACCTGATATCCCAATACTGAGCCGCTGCTGCCGGATGTGTCCCTATTACTGCACCTGATTCCCCGATACTGAGCCGCTGCTGCCGTATGTGTCCCTATTACTGCACCTGATACCCCAATACTGAGCCGCTGCTGCCGTATGTGTCCCTATTACTGCCTCTGATACCCCAATACTGAGCCGCTGCTGCCGTATGTGTCCCTATTACTGCCTCTGATACCCCAATACTGAGCCGCTGCTGCCGTATGTGTCCCTATTACTGCACCTGATACCCCAATACTGAGCCGCTGCTGCCGTATGTGTCCCTATTACTGCACCTGATTCCCCAATTCTGAGCCGCTGCTGCCGTATGTGTCCCTATTACTGCACCTGATACCCCAATACTGAGCCGCTGCTGCCGTATGTGTCCCTATTACTGCACCTGATATCCCAATACTGAGCGGCTGCTGCCGTATGTGTCCCTATTACTGCCTCTGATACCCCAATACTGATCTGCTGCTGCCATATGTGTCCCTATTACTGCACCTGATATCCCAATACTGAGCCGCTGCTGCCGGATGTGTCCCTATTACTGCACCTGATTCCCCGATACTGAGCCGCTGCTGCCGTATGTGTCCCTATTACTGCACCTGATACCCCAATACTGAGCCGCTGCTGCCGTATGTGTCCCTATTACTGCCTCTGATACCCCAATACTGAGCCGCTGCTGCCGTATGTGTCCCTATTACTGCCTCTGATACCCCAATACTGAGCCGCTGCTGCCGTATGTGTCCCTATTACTGCCCCTGATACCCCAATACTGAGCCGCTGCTGCCGTATGTGTCCCTATTACTGCACCTGATACCCCAATACTGAGCCGCTGCTGCTGTATGTGTCCCTATTACTGCCTCTGATACCCCAATACTGAGCCGCTGCTGCCGTATGTGTCCCTATTACTGCCCCTGATACCCCAATACTGAGCCGCTGCTGCCGTATGTGTCCCTATTACTGCACCTGATACCCCAATACTGAGCCGCTGCTGCTGTATGTGTCCCTATTACTGCCTCTGATACCCCAATACTGAGCCGCTGCTGCCGTATGTGTCCTTATTACTGCACCTGCTGTGTGGTACAAAAGCATTGTTCCTCATACTGCTTCACATAGTAATGCCACCATTGTGCCCATACATAGTAAAATATCTATGTGCCTTCACAGTAGCCCCAAACTCTTTACAGCCCCCACAGTGGTCCCAACACTGTATAATGACCCCCACAGTAGCAGGGGTTAGGATCCTACCAGTCCAATGTCTGTATAATCTCATATAAGTAAATCCATGGTATATATTCTGACGAGACTGGTCAGTAATGTGCACTGATAGACGTGCCCCGGCTGCAGGACCCCACAGATGAGGATATGTTTCTTTCCTATTTATAAAAAGGAGACGTGTGGATATAGATATAGATTATATATATATATATATATATATAAAAATATATATATATATATAAAAAAGAGACCTATATCCTCATCTGTGGGGTTCTGTAGCTGGGGTCACATCGATCAGTGCACATTACTGACCAGTCTTGTCTATCTGAGGAACCATTAGATTTATATCAGCTGCTCTGAAGTTTTTTACAGATCGGGTGATGCCTGGGCGATTTGCACACTCAAAGTGACCTGATCTGAGTAAAAGTTCAGAATGCCGCCATAAATCTACAGTGTCTCAGACTGCAGACACAGCATGTGGAAGGGTCTTATCAGGAGAGAAGCAGCGTCCTGTCACCTCCTCCCTGCACAGTGCAGACACCTCCGGCTGTACAGGCAGAAGTGTGAGCAGAGCTATTACTTACAGCACTGTGTCCCCTGTCCTGCTCCTCTCTGGAGGGAACCCCCAGCGCCATGGTCCTGACTTCTGTGCCGCAGACACGTTCACTGAGCGTGCAATGTGGGCGTGTCTGCTGGACACAGGTACAGTGTCAGCACTGGGGGAATGGGGCATAGCTTCACTGCCTTTCTCCAGCCCCTGCCCCAGATCTGCTACCACGGAGCTAATTAAGTGTAGTCTAGCTCCAGGTGGGCCCCTTTGAGCTGTGGGCCCGGGGCGGCCGCACCCTCTGCCCCCCTGGTAGCTACGCTACTGGGGGGAACGGAAACCTCCAAGTACCTGGGAGGCACACCACAACACTAGGATATAGATTAGGGATCCAAAGCAGCTAAATCCATCTCTCACATGTGTGTCAGATATTAGAAAGCAAGGCTGAAGAGATCCCAGAAAAGGATAATAATACAGAACAGCGCACAGGGATATATGTGTAGTAATAGTATATAAAACTGGAGGAAGGGTGTATGGTAACCGAAAGAAAAAAAGGGCAAAAAAGGGGCCCCTAGAATGTTAGCCTGCGAATCCGCTATAGCAATAAATCTGGGGAGTGAGGATTTCACTATGTATGCCAGGAGGTTATACCATATTACACCTGATAACAGTTCAAAGGCAGAGTGGTTACCTGTGGTCTGAGTTTCCAGAGTCTGTGCGCCTGGGTAAAGATGAAAGTAAGGTGGTGTGGGTGCCGCCCGCGCCCAACAATCGCCGTTTCGCTATGTAGCTTCTTCAACATGGGGCGTGGATGTATCGGGACAGTTTACCCACAGCTCTACGGGTGGGTTGTTAGCCAGGCAACACAGCAACTCACAAAGGTCCAGACAGGGGGCACTTTTTGATAAAGAGGAGGAGGAAGAATTGGAGGAGGAAGTAGTATGGCCAGAGGAGGGTGGTACACCGTACACTGGTAGTCATTTACAGTGAGGATAGGGGGATGCAGAGGAGACAGAGACCATGCCTCAAGCAAGGGACAGTGGGGCGTGGCCAGTCGGCAGTCTGCAACACATGAGTGATTTCATGCTGCAGTGCCTTTCGAAATGACCACTTTATCGCTCGCATTCTCAACACTAATGATTACTGGGTGGCCAGCCTCCTGGATCCTCGCTACCGGGACAACCTACAAACCCTGATAACACCGTTGAACCAGGATCGTAAAATGCGAGTTCCAAGACACACTGGTGCATTCGATGATGTCCTCATTTCCACCTGAGAGGACTACTTCGAGTGTTTCAGATGGCAGCTCAGTGCCTCCAGGACAGGGAGGAAGCAGTCACAGAGCAGGAGCAGCCTCTCTCCAGAAGGCCAGTTCAGTCTTGCCAAAATGTGGCAAAGTTTTGTGTGCCCGCAACCATGTCATGCACCATCCCATACGGTTCCATTCAGCAGGACGCAGCATTACCGTCAGATGGTGGCAGACTACATGTCCAGCCATGTCAGTATGTCCCAGGATGGTTCTGCCCCCTTTACGTTTTGGGTCTCCAAGCTTGATATATGGCCAGAGGTTAGTCAGTATGCCTTGGAGGTGCTGGACTGCCCCGCTGCCAGTGTGTTATCGGAACGTGTCTTTAGCGCCACTGGTGGAGTCCTAACAGACCAACGCACATGCCTATCCACCGATAATATTGACTGCCTAACTTTTATAAAGATGAACCAGGCCTGGATCTCACCAGACTTTGCAAGCCCTGCGCCAGATGAGACTGAATAAACACATGTCTGGCAACAGTCTCCAGGTCCACACTTGGCCCTCTGCCACCACTAGATTGATCAGCCCACCTGGGCATCAGCACCGTCAGCTGTTGCTCGGAAGTGTCAGTCGCACAGTGAACAACCGCTGCTTTGTTTACGGGGTTCAGCACCTCAAGCTTTACTCTGGCTGTGCTACTGGCAATTCAAATTCTGCTGTCCACCTACAATGAATCCTGTACCACTGGGCCTCAGCACCACCCACTGTTGCCCTGCACTGTTTCCTCTGTTAGCTCTAAAAAACTATAGGGAGAAAAATACTTTATCTAAAAAACTAATTAAAGCTGCCAAAAAGGAAACAGAGAAGCACATTGCTAAGGAGAGTAAAACTAATCCCAAACTGTTCTTCAACTATATCAATAGTAACATAGTAACATAGTAACATAGTTAGTAAGGCCGAAAAAAGACATTTGTCCATCCAGTTCAGCCTATATTCCATCATAATAAATACCCAGATCTACGTCCTTCTACAGAACCTAATAATTGTATGATACAATATTGTTCTGCTCCAGGAAGACATCCAGGCCTCTCTTGAACCCCTCGACTGAGTTCGCCATCACCACCTCCTCAGGCAAGCAATTCCAGATTCTCACTGCCCTAACAGTAAAGAATCCTCTTCTGTGTTGGTGGAAAAACCTTCTCTCCTCCAGACACAAAGAATGCCCCCTTGTGCCCGTCACCTTCCTTGGTATAAACAGATCCTCAGCGAGATATTTGTATTGTCCCCTTATATACTTATACATGGTTATTAGATCGCCCCTCAGTCGTCTTTTTTCTAGACTAAATAATCCTAATTTCGCTAATCTATCTGGGTATTGTAGTTCTCCCATCCCCTTTATTAATTTTGTTGCCCTCCTTTGTACTCTCTCTAGTTCCATTATATCCTTCCTGAGCACCGGTGCCCAAAACTGGACACAGTACTCCAAAAGAATAAAAACTGAAAATGTAGGCCCCTTAAAAAATAGTGAGGAAAGAATGGTTGTAGATGACGAGGAAAAAGCTAACATATTAAACACCTTCTTCTCCACGGTATTCATGGTGGAAAATGAAATGCTAGGTGAAATCCCAAGAAACAATGAAAACCCTATATTAAGGGTCACCAATCTAACCCAAGAAGAGGTGCGAAACCGGCTAAATAAGATTAAAATAGATAAATCTCCGGGTCCGGATGGCATACACCCACGAGTACTAAGAGAACTAAGTAATGTAATAGATAAACCATTATTTCTAATTTTTAGGGACTCTATAGCGACAGGGTCTGTTCCGCAGGATTGGCGCATAGCAAATATGGTGCCAATATTCAAAAAGGGCTCTAAAAGTGAACCTGGAAATTATAGGCCAGTAAGTCTAACCTCTATTGTTGGTAAAATATTTGAAGGGTTTCTGAGGGATGTTATTCTGGATTATCTCAATCAGAATAACTGTTTAACTCCATATCAGCATGGGTTTATGAGAAATCGCTCCTGTCAAACCAATCTAATCAGTTTTTATGAAGAGGTAAGCTATAGGCTGGACCACGGTGAGTCATTGGACGTGGTATATCTCGATTTTTCCAAAGCGTTTGATACCGTGCCGCACAAGAGGTTGGTACACAAAATGAGAATGCTTGGTCTGGGGGAAATTGTGTGTAAATGGGTTAGTAACTGGCTTAGTGATAGAAAGCAGAGGGTGGTTATAAATGGTATAGTCTCTAACTGGGTCGCTGTGACCAGTGGGGTACCGCAGGGGTCGGTATTGGGACATGTTCTCTTCAACATATTCATTAATGATCTAGTAGAAGGTTTACACAGTAAAATATCAATATTTGCAGATGATACAAAACTATGTAAAGCAGTTAATACAAGAGAAGATAGTATTCTGCTACAGATGGATCTGGATAAGTTGGAAACTTGGGCTGAAAGGTGGCAGATGAGGTTTAACAATGATAAATGTAAGGTTATACACATGGGAAGAAGGAATCAATGTCACCATTACACACTGAATGGGAAACCACTGGGTAAATCTGACAGGGAGAAGGACTTGGGGATCCTAGTTAATGATAAACTTACCTGGAGCAGCCAGTGCCAGGCAGCAGCTGCCAAGGCAAACAGGATCATGGGGTGCATTAAAAGAGGTCTGGATACACATGATGAGAGCATTATACTGCCTCTGTACAAATCCCTAGTTAGACCGCACATGGAGTACTGTGTCCAGTTTTGGGCACTGGTGCTCAGGAAGGATATAATGGAACTAGAGAGAGTACAAAGGAGGGCAACAAAATTAATAAAGGGGATGGGAGAACTACAATACCCAGATAGATTAGCGAAATTAGGATTATTTAGTCTAGAAAAAAGACGACTGAGAGGCGATCTAATAACCATGTATAAGTATATAAGGGGACAATACAAATATCTCGCTGAGGATCTGTTTATACCAAGGAAGGTGACGGGCACAAGGGGGCATTCTTTGCGTCTGGAGGAGAAGAAGGTTTTTCCACCAACATAGAAGAGGATTCTTTACTGTTAGGGCAGTGAGAATCTGGAATTGCTTGCCTGAGGAGGTGGTGATGGCGAACTCAGTCGAGGGCTTCAAGAGAGGCCTGGATGTCTTCCTGGAGCAGAACAATATTGTATCATACAATTAGGTTCTTTAGAAGGACGTAGATCTGGGTATTTATTATGATGGAATATAGGCTGAACTGGATGGACAAATGTCTTTTTTCGGCCTTACTAACTATGTTACTATGTTACTATGTTACTCTGTGCCACTGGCAAATCAGATACTCCAGTCCACCTACAAATACTCCAGTCCACCTACAAATACTCCAGTCCACCTGGGCTTCAGCACCGTCAGCTGTTGCTCGGAAGTGTCAGTAGCACAGTGAACACCCTCCTGCCATGTTGTCGGGGTTCAGCAACGCAAGCTGGACTCTGGCTGTGCTACTGGCAATTCAAATTCTGCTGTCCACCTACAATGAATCCTGTACCACTGGGCCTCAGCACCACCCACTGTTGCCCTGCACTGTTTCCTCTGTTAGCTGTTTCTCAAGAGTGCTGGCAGGACAGTTGCCTCCTAGCTTGGCTCCGGGTTCCGGCAACGTAGACTCGTAATCAGAGAGATGCACAACTTGATCTGCTTCTGCTCGGTGCCCCAGAAGAGTTTGCTATGTCTCCAGAGTGCAGGTAGTCCAGGAGGCTCCTGCTGTGGCTCCGGGTTCCAGTAACAGAAGCTGTCCTTTATTTTGGGGTTAGTAACACATGTTAACCCTGCAGTCCAATACGAGTTCCAGAACTGCCAGATGGTTCTCGATAGTGCCAATGGCACTTACACCTTCTGCTTATTAACAGGGTTCCAGCAGCACCAGATGTTTCTCGCTAGTGCCAATGGCACTTATACCTTCGGCTTAGTAACAGGGTTACAGCAGCACCAGATGGTTCTTGCTAGTGCCAATGGCACTTATACCTTCTGCTTAATAACAGGGTTCCAGCAGCACCAGATGGTTCTCGCTAGTGCCAATGGCACTTATACCTTCTGCTTAATAACAGAGTCCCAGCACCACCAGCTGGTTCTCGATAATGTCTTTGCCCCAGGTTCCTTCTACTGTGTATCCGGGTTCCATTAACATAAGCTGGTCCACGAATGTGCTTTCGGACACTGGTACTTCTTGCTGTTCCTCCGTGCACCTGAACTACATGCTTCACAAATTACAATTATAAATACAAGTACCAAAAGAAGAAGAACAAGAAGAACTAGAAGAAGAAGAACCAGACGAAGAACAACAGGAAGAAGAAGAACCAGAACCAGAGGAAGAAGAAGAACCAGAACCAGAGGAAGAAGAACAACTGAAAGAAGAAGAACCGGAACAAGAGGAAGAAGAACCAGAGGAAGAAGAAGAACCGGAACCAGAGGAAGAAGAACAACCGGAAGAAGAAGAACCGGAACAAGAGGAAGAAGAATCAGAGTAAGAACCAGAACCAGAGGAAGAAGAACCAGAGAAAGAAGAAGCGGAAGAAGAACCGGTACAAGAGGAAGAAAACCCAGAAGAAGAACCAGAGGAAGAAAAAGATGAAGCAAAGGTTTAGGAAATGGTAGAACCAGAAGCACCAGTACCCAAAGCACCAGAACCAGAAGAACCAGATACCATAAGACCAGGAAAAAAAAGAATAAGCAGAATAAGAATAAGCAGAATGATAAAATGCAGAAGAAGAAAACAATAAGTCTAAGCAGAAGATGAAACAGTGTATGGGGTGAGTCCATTCCTCCTCGTGGTACCCCTGGAGACTCCCTGCTGCTGCGGTGCTAGCTGAATGCGGACCCCTCCCGGTGAGAGTCCCCTGAGACAGGCCTCCAGGAAGGTGTCACTAAACCTTGCAAAGTTCTTATATTTAAACCTACTCCGACACAACAGAGGAATAGGGCAAGCAAAATTTATTTTTATTTTTTTAACAATAAACACATTTTATTAAAAAAGCTATCAGAATGAGCTATTTAAAAAAGAAGGATGAAAGGTAACAAAAAAAGGTCGAAATTAATAATGGGCAGAACTCGGTACCATTTATTGTACCCAGGGCAAGGAACAGCAAACATGACATCAATGCTGCTGCCGTGGAATGATGTGCAGGCAAAAATGTAGGCAGGACTCTTGCTACAGCGCACTCTATTTTGGATTGTGGTGCGTAGCTTTAGATCTCTTCAACATTTTTATTGACTGTGGCGACTGGGCGTTAGCTGTAGACTAGAGCCTTCCGGCATCTTGTCGTGTGCGACGTGGGGCAGAAAGATGTTGGTGTGATTTCGGGTCATCAGTATCTATAGTGAATTTTGTGATTTTCCCCGCTGGTTCCAGTGTATGGCCTCCCTGCATCTCAGGCGTAGATTGCAGCGGAAGCGACAGACAATCATTTAAGAACCGTTTTTGCCCTTGATCTTAGCGGAAAAAAAGAGCGAATCAGGCACCTCGGCCTGGAAGATCCACAGGCGTGATAATGGTATCTACAACGTCGTGCCCACCATTGAAGAATAAAATGAAATGAATGAAGAAAAAGTACATTCCAAAGAGATTGCCAAGCATTACGTTATTATTTTGACCCGTAGACCAAATGTGCCCTATTATAACCGCTATTCATACTAAAAAACAGTACTTGTGCCCATTATTATTTGATTTCTCTGGCTCCGCTGCCCCCGATTACCAATTCTACATGTTATTTTGGTGTTTTTAGTCATTTAGAAAACACCACAATGTAAAATAGGTGTTTTAGGAATTCCAATTTTTTATCCCCATTGACGTCAATGAGGATCGGAAATCGGAATTCCTGATTGCCGATTTTCAAGTGTGATCGGACCGATCCTTTCCGATTCGATTTTTAGGGTGATGGATCAACCCTAGTCTCGAGCCTTTGGGGTCAGTAATGAATTTTTCCTCCATCACAAGGATAATTCTCCCATTTCTCATGTTGGGTTTTCGCCTTCCTCTGGATCAACACGGCCCATAAATAGGTTTAGTAAAATAAATAAGTGGATTCTTTATATATATAGAAAATAATAAAATATCTAAATGAAAAATTACACTTGGGTATGACATATTAGCTATGAGCCCTTGACTTGATCCTGGGATTTATTCTGACCGCCATGTTTTATTTGGGGTCAGGAAGGAATTTTCCCCGCTGATATGAGGATAATTGGCCGATTCCTCACAGGGGGTTTTCGCCTTCCTCTGGATCAATCCGGCCCATAGATAGGTTTAGTAAAATAGAATAAATAAGTAGTTTCTTATGTCTATAATAAAAAATATATAATTTATGTAAAATAATAATATAATATTTTTGATTTACAATAATTTAGTTGACACAAATATAAACGTAAATTAGTCCAAAAATAGAAATTACTTTTATATTTTTATATAATAAGCATTTATATAATAATTTTATATAATATATATTTTTTAAATTACACTTAGGTATGACATATTAGCTCTGAGCCCTTGATCCTGGGATTTATTCTAATCGCCATATTTGGGGTCAGGAAGGAATTTTCGCCCCTGATATGAGAATAATTGGCAGTTTTCGCCTTCCCCTGGATCAACCCGGCCCATTAATGGGATTATTCTGATAGAGGAATAATTTACACATCTGCATAATAATAAAATATATAATAATTTAACCACTGTCTATAAATGAAATCTCTTTTCCTCCTATATCGTTGTTTTTGTCCTTATTTAATTCGACGACCATGTAGTGAATGTAGGTTTAGCCCCTGACTCTTATTCTCCAGCACTATGGACCTTGATGAGGTCATCCAGTCTCATGTATGATTTCTCCATATGGGTCAGAGGTAAAGCCCCAATGTGCTGAATAAAGACCAAATTGATCCCTTCCACACAAACCTCCTGCAGTAAGTGAGTACCCAGAAGCCAATGCTGAATTTCCCTACAGTACCTCCGAAGGAGAAATTAGGTATTACACATTGTCCTTTGTAATCATGGAAATCATGGAAGTGTTGGGTCCTCCAGAGCAGAGAATGCTGTTTATTGGTCGTCTCTATTCTGACTAATGGATGAGAATACAGAAGCGGTCCTTTCTGTTAGCTCAGATTCCAATAAAATGGCAATTTGATTTGGGTTTTCTAAACTGGTCAAGTACATTAAAAGTTCCCGTGAAACTTCAGTCACCGCTCAGTTACAGTGAGAGGCAGCTGTAACTTTGTCCCGTCACTGACTGACAGTCGGCTCAGCAGTGCATCAGTACAGATCCGACTGTCAGTCAGTGTCAGGACGCGGTTGCAGGGGCCACCCATCAGGGTCATCAGTAGGGCGCAGATCATGAGTGCACTGCCCCAAATCTCTAGTTAGCTTTTTTTTATTTGAATAAACTTTATAATCTGTACAGGCACACACTCACACAGGGTTTATCTGACACAGCTCCGAGTGGTGCGGCGGTGCGATCACCTTGTAACTCATCCTCCCATACCACGATCCTCCTCATCGGTGCCAGCTACAGAAGAGAGGATTTATCTGTCCATGTGCAGAGCAACTGTGCAGCATCATGAGGATGTAGAAAGTGGAAGTGAGCGGATCTAATGCTGTGTGGGACAACAAGGCAGCCAATCCTGAGGAGAGGGGAGACAAGTGCAGCCCACTCCTATCTGTGGTTGCTGTTCACACATGAGTTTCCTTCCACTCCTTTAATGCCACTACCAGGCTATCATTAGAGCAGTCTGTCAGTCAGTGCCGGGGCATGGATACAGCCGCCGTTCTCTTTACACAGAGTGGTGATTGAACTTGCGCAAATGCCAGATAACGCCATATCAACAGGTTAATACTGTTATATTACAAGGCTGGTTCCCTTTAACCTATAATGTAGTTTTGTCACAGGTCTCTTACGGCTGTATGAAACTAACTTTGTAGCAGAGCCCACTTCATATGACGCAGATGCAGGCTATGCTACATAGCCAAAAACTGCCTGTAACTGAAGAAACTGGAGCTTGCTCTAATCGCTGAAAGTGTATCCATTTAAAGGCCTCTTTCAGTCATTGAATGGTGATTGCAGGGAGCCCACCTGGAGCTACGTCATTTGCAACTGTATCGGTGTGCGCAGCAGGTCCAAAGCGGAGCGGCGCGATTACATCATTGAGCCGCGACACACACAGAACGTGAGTTCTTTCGCAATTACATCACTACATTTGTCTGTCCAGGACCTAACGCTGTCTGCTGCTATACTTGCCTGGTCAATTGTAAGAGTAAATGATGTTTATTCTTTCCTTTGAAAATTGTGCTATGGCCATAATGTTTAGGGGAAAACCGTAACAAAAAAATACCTAAAAAATACCTTTCATTAACCCTGCTGTTTTTTTTGCATTTACTATACACTTGTAGTGTTCCGGGTCACTATGACCCGGCTTATTAAACGTTGATTTTAGACACTCTAACTCCATTTTTTTATACTTTTTGCTTACTAGACTGTTTGTGAACATGTTTTGGTAGTAAAAAAAAAAGAAAAATGAACTAGAAATCTTTGTTTTTTGTTTTTATTCTGAAAAAACAGATCCATCCAATGACTAAAACGAAAATAGAAAACTACACATATTTTGTAAAAAAAAACAAAAAAAAAAAAAACAAATCAAACATTTTGTGATAAAAAATTAAAGATAATAAACATTACAATGTGAATATATTTACAGTACATGATCATATAAATTTACGGATTCTTGCATGAAAAACAATACACATGATTTTTGCATAGAAATGTTTTACAGCCAGAACATGTTATACTCGTCTTGTTGTCACAAGTAGAAGGGCAATAGCTGCATCTTTTTCTTTTGATGCCGGAAGAGGCCATGGGGGTAGAAGCACACAGCTGCTCTCCAAAGAAACTGAAAGGTAACATGTCTGGGCTAGCATATGTGTACTGATAAGAGCAGAGAAGATAAGAACCCTTCTGAAAACAAGCAGATAAGCCAGGAAGACAGACTTACTTAGCAAAAAAAATTATTTGCAAGACTTTACAGCTCAGCTTTACAAAAAAAAACGTCTTAGACAGCGCGTTCTGAGCAGTCCGTTCTGCGCATAATATACACGTGTAGTGCACACCTAGTGATCTCTCCGGATGCACTCTACATTTTAGAATAGACTGCGCACCAAAACTAATCAATATAAAGCCATTTTTATGGTGCGCAGATCTCAATGCATACCCCCGGTAGAGCGCGTGTACGACCCCATTGAAATAATTTAGGAAATAAATCAATTAATATACAATAGTAGATGCAATAAATAGACCCAACTGAGGTTATAACTCCTTTATTTCACTGAAAATATGGCCTCACAGCTGTAAAAAACGATGTCGGGTCACTATGACCCGAACACAACAAGTGTAACTTTTTGCGTGTAGCAAAAAGTAAACGAAAAAAAAAAAAAATACTCATAGGTAGGTCCCCCCAAATGAGGAAAAGTCAAGGAGTCTCAAGTTTTAGAGACTTACAGAAAAAAATCTACAGGGCCGCAAAAAGTCTGTTCGGGTCACTATGACCCGAACAGAACAGCAGGGTTAATTCTATTAAAAGTATCAAAGCCAAAACCAATATTAACTGTTATATTTAAAAGGGACAATGGAAAAATTGGAGGGTCTAGGTTAATACTTATCAGTCACACAACAAAATAGTAATTAATATACAAATAGGGTGCCCTCCAAGATAAGTGTAACTTCATTATGGGTTTTGGTTTACTGCACATCTATGCTGTTGGTTTATTATGTTGCCAGTATATATAGGAATGGGCTTATGTTTTTCTTAAACAGTATGCAGTCTATATTATTTGTGCTGCACTAAGTGTATATCAGTTTAAAGCTATGGCCTGTCGTTTTGCTGTGCTCTATGAAGTAACTTATTGTGCTTAAATACATGCTGCAGCACAATATTTAAACTAATTGTATATAGCCCTGCATGTGGGAAACTTTTATATGTCCTGCATAAGGGGGTCATTTGTATCAGTGTTCTCCATATGTGTGGTACCTAATAGTGTATATTAACCCCTTTCTGCCATTGCACGTACTATTCCGTCCATGTGGTGTGGGCCCTACTTCACATGGATGGAATAGTACAATCGCGGCCGGGTATCAGCTGACTATCGCAGCTGACATCCGACACTATGTGCCAGTAGC
Source organism: Ranitomeya imitator (assembly GCF_032444005.1). Taxonomy (NCBI): domain Eukaryota; kingdom Metazoa; phylum Chordata; class Amphibia; order Anura; family Dendrobatidae; genus Ranitomeya; species Ranitomeya imitator. The sequence goes on from NC_091285.1 coordinate 441,354,120, forward strand.
GGTCACGGACCGCTCCTGGCACATTAACCCCCGGAACGCTGCGATCAAAGATGATTGCAGCATTCCGGTGTCACAGGGGATCATCACGCAGGGAGCGGGCTCCCTGCATGCTTCCCTGTGACCCTCAGAGCAACGCGATGTGATCGTGTTGTTCCGAGGGTCTCCTACCTCCTCCTCCCTGCAGGCCCAGATCCAAAATGGCTGTGGGGGGTCCTCAGGGTCCTGCAGGGAGGTGGCTTTCAAGCGCCTGCTCAGAGCTGGCGCCGGTAAGCCTCCCTGCAGTGCCTGTGTAATCGCTGATCTGACACATTGCACTGCAAAGTGTCAGATCAGCGATCTGTCACTATACAGTGATGTCCCCCCCTGGGGAAATGTAAATAAGTTAAAAAAAACAAAAAACATTTACATGAGTAAAAAAAATAATTCCTAAATAACGAAAAAAAAATATATATATATATTGTTCCAATAAATACATTTCTTTATCTAAATAAGAAAAAACAAAAAAAGTACACATATTTAGTATCGCTGCGTCCGTAACGACTCGACATATAAAACTGTCCCATTAGTTAACCCCTTCAGTGAACATGAACACCATAAAAAAACAAAAACTATGCTTTATTATCATTTGGCCAAACAAAAAGTGGAATAAAACGCGATCAAAAAGACGGATATAAATAAACATGGTACCGCTGAAAATGTCGTCTTGTCCCGCAAAAAACGAGCCGCCATACAGCGTCATCAACGAAAAAATATAAAAGTTATAGTCCTCAGAATAAAGCGATGCAAAATTAATTATTTTTTTACATAAAATAGTTTTTATCGTATAAAAGCGCCAAAACATAAAAAAATTATAGAAATTAGGTATCGCTGTAATCGTTCTGACCCGAAGAATAAAACTGCTTATCAATTTTAACAACTGCGGAATGGTATAAGCGCCCCCCCAAAAGAAATTTATGAATAGCTGGTTTTTGTTCATTCTACCTCACAAAAATCGGAATAAAAAGTGATCAAAAAATGTCACGTGCCCGAAAATGGAACAAATAAAAACGTCAACTCGTCCTGCAAAAAACAAGACCTGACTTAACTCTGTAGACCAAAATATGGAAAAATTATAGCTCTCAAAATGTGGAGCGTCTTTTAGTGTGTGACGGCTGCCAATCATAAAAATCCGCTAAAAAACCCGCTATAAAAGTAAATCAAACCCCCCATCATCACCCCCTTAGCTAGGGAAAAATAATGCAATTTTAAAAAATGTATTTATTTCTATTTTCCCATTAGGGTTAGGGTTGGGGCTAACGTTAGGGTTAGGGTTGGGGCTAAAGTTAGGGTTGGGGCTAAAGTTAGGGTTAGGGTTTGGGCTAAAGTTAGGGTTTGGATTACATTTATGTTTGGGATTAGGGTTGGGATTAGGGTTAGGGGTGTGGTTAGGGTTAGGGTTGGGATTACGGTTAGGGGTGTGTTTGGGTTAGGGTTTCAGTTAGAATTGGGAGGTTTCCACTGTTTAGGCACATCAGGGGCTCTCCAAACGCGACATGGCGTCCGATCTCAATTCCAGCCAATTCTGCATTGAAAAAGTAAAACAGTGCTCCTTCTCTTCCGAGCTCTCCCATGTGCCCAAACAGGGGTTTACCCCAACATATGGGGTATCAGCGTACTCAGGACAAATTGGAAAACAACATTTGGGGTCCAATTTCCCCTGTTGCTATTGGGAAAATACAAAAGCGGGGGCTAAAAAATAATTTGGGTGGAAATAGAAAAGATTTTTTATTTTCACGGCTCTTTGTTATAAACTGTAGTGAAACACTTGGGGGTTCAAAGTTCTCACAACACTTCTAGATAAGTTCCTTGGGGGGGTCTAGTTTCCAATATTGGGTCACTTATCACTTATGGGGGGTTTCTACTGTTTAGGTACATCAGGGGCTCTGCAAATGTAACGTGACGCCTGCAGACCATTCCATCTAAGTCTGCATTCCAAACGGTGCTCCAAAACAGTAGTTTTCTCCCACATATGTGGTATCAGCGTACTCGGGACAAATTGGGCAACAGCTTTGGGGGTCCAATTTCTCCTGTTATACTTGGGAAAATACAAAACTGGGGCTAAAAAATAATTTTTGTGAAAAAAAAAGAATTTTTATTTTCATGGCTCTGCCTTATAAACTGTAGTGAAACACTTGGGGGTTCAACGTGCTCACCACACATCTATATAAGTTCCTTAGGGGGTCTACTTTCCAAAATAGTGTCACTCGTGGAGGGTTTCAATGTTTAGGCACATCAGGGGCTCTCCAAACGTGACATGGCATCCCATCTCAATTACAGTCAATTTTGCATTGGAAAGTCAAACGGCGCTCCTTTCTTTCCGAGCTCTGCCATGCGCCCAAACAGTGGTTTGCCCCCACATATGGGGTATTGGTGTACTCAGGACAAATTGCACAACAAATTTTGTGGTCCAATTTTTTCTGTTACCCTTGGGAAAATAAAAAAATGGGGGCAAAAATATCATTTTTGTGAAAAAATATGATTTTTTATTTTTACAGCTCTACATTATAAACTTCTGTCAAGCACTTGGTGGGTCAAAGTGCTCACCACACATCTAGAGAAGTTCTTTAGGGGGTCTACTTTCCAAAATGGTGTCACTTGTGGGGGGTTTCAATGTTTAGGCACATCAGTGGCTCTCCAAACGCGACATGGCGTCCTATCTCAATTCCAGTCAATTTTGCATTGAAAAGTCAAATGGCGCTCCTTCCCTTCTGAGCTCTGCCATGCGCCCAAAAAGTGGTTTACCCCCACATATAGGGTATTAGCATACTCAGAACAAATTGTGCAACAACCCTTGGGGTCCAATTTCTCCTGTTACTCTTGGTAAAATAAAAAAAATTGGAGCTAAATTAATTTTTGGGTGAAAAAAAGTTAAATGTTCATTTTTTTAAACATTCCAAAAATTCCTGTGAAACACCTGAAGGGTTAATAAACTTCTTGAATGTGGTTTTGAGCACCTTGGGGGGTAGGGGGATGCAGGTTTTAGAATGGTGTCACACTTGGTTATTTTCTATCATATAGACCCCTCAAAGTGACTTCAAATGTGATGTGGTCCCTAAAAAAAATGGTGTTGTAAAAATGAGAAATTTCTGGTCAACTTTTAACCCTTATAACTCCCTAACAAAAAAAATTTTGGTTCCAAAATTGGGCTAATGTAAAGTAGACATGTGGGAAATGTTACTTATTAAGTATTTTGTGTGACATAAGGGCATAAAAATTCAAAGTTTTAAAATTGCAAAATTTTCAAAAATTTTCGCCAAATTTCCATTTTTTTCACAAATAAATGCAGGTAATATCAAATAAATTTTACCACTGTCATGAAGTACAATATGTCATGAGAAAACACTGTCAAAATCACTGGGATCCGTTGAAGCATTCCAGAGTTATAACCTCATAAAGGGACAGTGGTCAAAATTGTAAAAATTGGCCCAGTCATTAAAGTGCAAACCACCCTTGGGGGTAAAGGTGTTACTATCACTTTCTAAGTATATAGTGCATACTATACATACTATACATACTATTGTTACCTGATTACGGAATACATTACATATTATTGGACAAGAAAAGTTAATTGCATTTCCGTTTGAAAAACCATCTGTACCTTCTTAGAAACTATATGGTACTTTCTTGATCTGTATTTTCTTATACCTCACTGTGCACATCATTATCAGATATCCTGTTGATAGAGCGTCCGAGTTACCCCTTTACATATATAGGTGTAAACCCTAACTATATGAGCACATACTGATCAATTATTTGCACTAACAGCACTTTACATTTCATAGGTGTTTGGTGGTGGGTTTTTGATAGGGATTACGTTGGAGGGTCATTAAGGGTCAGTCGACATTGAGCGGGGGCACCATATCGCTTCCCAGGGTGCCAACCTCTGCTGAAAGGAAGGGATTTGTCACAGGGTAAGGCACCATCTATCCTTCCTAGACCATTCCTTATTTGCCAATTTTTTCTTGGGTTTCAAAACTTTTGACACCCTATTTGTGTATTGATTACTATTTTCTTGTGTGAATGATAGATATTAACCTAGACCCTCCAATTTTTCCATTGTCCCTTTTTAATATAAGAGATAATATTGGTTTTGGCTTTAATACTTTTAATATGATTAATAAAAGGTATTTTTTAGGTCTTTTTGTTATGGTTTTCTAGTTATTTAAGACTTTGTGCCATCGGTTTGGTTTTCACATAATATCTAGGGGCCCTGCAAAAATAGTGGGGGCTACTAAGGGGAAGCTATCATGCATAGTGGGGGCTACTAAGGCAGCTATCATAGAATGTGGGCACTACTAAGGGGGCCATGACACAGTGTGGGGGCTACTAAGGGGACAATGACAGTGTGGGGTCTACTGAGAGCATCATCGTACAATGTTGGGGCTACTGAAGGGACCGTGATACAGTGTCAGGGTTTCTAAGGGGGCCATTACACAGTGTGGAGGCTACTAAGGTTGCACAATACAGTGTGGGGGCTAGTAAGGATGCCATGACACCATGTGGCAGCTATTAAGGGGCAATGATATTGTGGGGGCTACCAAGGGGGCAATGACATTGTGGAGGCCACTGAGGGGATCATCATACAGTGTTTGTGCTACTAAGGAAGCCATGACACAGTGTGGGGGAGACTAAGAGGGCCATGACACAGTGTGGAGGCTATTAAAGGGGCCATGACACAGTGTGTCAGCTACTAAGGAGGCCATGACACAGTGTGTGGCTACTAAGGGGGCCATGACACAGTGTGGGGCTACTAAGGGGCCATAATACAATCTTGGGACTACTAAAGGGGCCATGATACAGAGTGGGGGGCTGCTAACAGGGTAATGATACAGAGTAGGGACTACTAAAGGTACCTTCACACATAACGATATTGTTACCGATATCGTTGCAACGTCACACTTTTTGTGACGTAGCAACAATCCCGCTAACGATCTCGTTATGTGTGACAGCGACCAACGATCAGGCCCCTGCTGGGAGATCATTGGTCACTGGGGAATGATCAGGACCTTTTTTTGGTCGCTGATCACCCGCTGTCATCGCTGGATCGGCGTGTGTGACGCCGATCCAGCGATGTGTTCACTTGTAACCGGGGTAAACATCGGGTTACTAAGTGCAGGGCCGAGCTTAGTAGCCCGATATTTACCCTGGTTACCATTGTAAAAGTAAAAAAAAAAAAAACAGTACATACTCACATTCCGATGTCTGTCACGTCCCCCGCCGTCAGCTTCCCGCACTGACTGTGTCAGTGCCGGCCGTAAAGCAGAGCACAGCGGTGACGACAACCAGCAGAGGGCGCCCTCTTATGATCTCGAGCCAGGGAGCTTTCTAGGAAAGTTCCCACGATCTAGGAACAGCCAGCAGAGGGCGCCTCACCGCAAATGAAGCTAAATATAGGTCATTGACCTACTTTACCTTCATTCCCTGGGGTTTTGCAGGCAGGAGTAGCGCTGCATTAACAGAACTCCTGCCTGCAAAATATTTTAACCCCTTCAGATGGATTTACCTCGTTGGACCTTACAGATCCTCAAGAGGTATGTATATTCTTGGTTTATTTATTTTTTTTTGATTTACAGATCGAGGGTCTTCAGTGAGTGGATTGAGAGTAGAATAAATTAATACAACAACCTTTGTGTTTTTTTCATTAAATTAATTTTTAATAATGTGTGTGTGTTTTTTTTTTAACCCTTTACTAGTATTGGATTAATAATGGATAGGTGTCATAATTGATGCCTCTCCATTATTAATTTGGCTTAATGTCACCTTACAATAGCAAGGTGACATTAACCCTTCATTACCCCATATCCCACCGCTACACGGGAATGGGAAGAGAGTGGCCAAGTGCCAGAATAGGCGCATCTTCCAGATGTGCCTTTTCTGGGGTGTCTGGGGGCAGATGTTTTTAGCCAGGGGGGGGGCAATAACCATGGACCCTCTCCAGGCTATTAATATCTGCCCTCAGTCACTGGCTTTACTACTCTGGCGGAGAAAATTGTGCGGGAGCCCACGCCAATTTTTTCCGCCATTTAACCCCTTAATTTATTAGCTAGAACGGCCAAATTTTGCATATACACACTACTAACATTAGTAGTGTGGAATATGCAAAAAAAATGGGGTCTCATATCATGTCGGGTTTAGGAAGGAGAAAGCAAAAGCCGGTAATAGAATTACCGGCTTCCTGCTATATCGCGCTGGATGAAATATTAATATATATACATATATGTGTCTCAATGACATATATATATATATATATATATATATACCCTATGTGTACACATTTATTCTACCTATTCTACTGTAAGCTGTCAGTGTGATTTTACTGTACACCGCACTGAATTGCCGGCTTTTCTCTCTAACAGCGCTGCGTATTCCTCGCAAGTCACACTGCTGGTCCGTGTGTAATCCGTATTTTTGGGGCTTCCATAGACTTTCATTGACGTTTTATTTGCGCAATACGGTGACAAACGCAGCATGCTGCGATTTTCTACGGCCGTAGAAAGCCATATAATACTGATCAGTTTAATACGGCAGATAGGAGCAGGGGCATAGAGAATAATTGTGCCGTATTTTTTGCGAGTTTTACGGACGTAGTTTCTGCGATCTTACGTCCGTAAAACTCGCAAGTGTGACGCCGGCCTTAACAAACAGGATACAAGGAGAGCTTGTGTATGGAGGACATAGGTCACTGAGAGTCACACCATGGGCAAAAATAGAATAGAGGCTATGGACACTGAAGACATGTCATGCTAAAAAATCTATGTGAAAAAGTATATTATAAAAGTGCATAGTGCCTAATATGGTAAAGCAATGTATGTCCTCATTGTAGCCATATAGGTAACTAATCATCTTAGCCTAAATAGGACAGAATGAAAATAAAGCCATATCTATGTTACCCATAAGGTTGATGCCAGTGTCTTTCCAGCAGCCCCGATGTGCGTTTCACGTGGGCTTCCTCGGGGGGCCTCATTAAAAACTAGGCACAATACACAATGGTGCGTGATTTTTGTACGAAGTAAAAGATGAGCTGATGAGCAAGATCCCGGGCCCACGGCCGTGCTCGTGTGCAGGAGCAGGCCCCACAAAAACCACCTGAACAGGTACAGCAGCCCCAAGGACCCCAGCCAGCAGTCAGATCTCAGCAGCCAGCGCCTGAGCCTTTGCTTATCGGAAGAGAGCGCCAGAGAGGTCCACTGGCAGCGGCATCAGAGAGACCATTGTTCGAAGTACTGCAGGTTTCAGGTGGACTTGCAGAAGTGTCTATCGGGGAACGGGACGCCCGTAGGTGTGACTTCCATGACGTCGAGGTGAACACCCGGCAGACTATGGAACACGTCCAAAAATCAAAAGCTGGCGCCTCTGGAACCATGATTGCTCTTGTGACCAACCACATTAAGCTGGTGTGCCGACCACAGTGGGCCCTGTACCAGTATCACGTTAACCTCAACCCCGTCATGGAGTCCAAGGGTTTGCGATATGGCCTCCTGTACCAGCATGAAGAAACCTGTTATGATAAGGTAATTCAGTACCACAATGGACATAGAGGTCAGAGCACATACAGTGACCTGACAATAACCCAAAAACATTGAACGAGCTCTGAGACGTGGGAACTCTGCTGACCGCAATCCCTAATCCTCTCCAACCACACTAGAGGCAGCCGTGGATTGCTCCTAACGCTCCCTATGCAACTCGGCACAGCCTGAGAAACTAGCTAGCCTGAAGATAGAAAATAAGCCTACCTTGCCTCAGAGAAATACCCCAAAGGAAAAGGCAGCCCCCACATATAATGACTGTGAGTTAAGATGAAAAGACAAATGTAGAGATGAAATAGATTTAGCAAAGTGAGGCCCGACTTTCTGAACAGAGCGAGGATAGGAAAGGTAACTTTGCGGTCAACACAAAACCCTACAAAAACCACGCAAAGGGGGCAAAAAGACCCTCCGTACCGAACTAACGGCACGGAGGTACACCCTCTGCGTCCCAGAGCTTCCAGCAAGCAGGAAAAAACAAATAGACAAGCTGGACAGAAAAAAACAGCAAACAAAATAGCAAAGCGGAACTTAGCTATGCAGAGCAGCAGGCCACAGGAACGATCCAGGAGGAAACAGGTCCAATACTAGAACATTGACTGGAGGCCAGGATCAAAGCACTAGGTGGAGTTAAATAGAGCAGCACCTAACGACTTCACCACATCACCTGAGGAAGGAAACTCAGAAGCCGCAGTACCACTTTCCTCCACCAACGGAAGCTCACAGAGAGAATCAGCCGAAGTACCACTTGTGACCACAGGAGGGAGCTCTGCCACAGAATTCACAACAGTACCCCCCCTTGAGGAGGGGTCACCGAACCCTCACCAGAGCCCCCAGGACGACCAGGATGAGCCATATGAAAGGCACGAACAAGTTCGGGAGCATGGACATCAGAGGCAAAGACCCAGGAATTATCTTCCTGAGCATAACCCTTCCACTTAACCAGATACTGGAGTTTCCGTCTAGAAACACGAGAATCCAAAATCTTCTCCACAATATACTCCAACTCCCCCTCCACCAAAACCGGGGCAGGAGGATCAACAGATGGAACCATAGGTACCACGTATCTCCGCAACAATGACCTATGGAATACGTTATGTATGGAAAAAGAATCTGGAAGGGTCAGACGAAAAGACACAGGATTAAGAACCTCAGAAATCCTATACGGACCAATGAAACGAGGTTTAAACTTATGGAAACAGGAACACATGGGCTACTTGCACAGTGAACAAGTCTGTATGATCATGTTCACACACCACCAAGAAACCCGAAGACACAAAAGAGAATAGTAAAACCAAAAACACTCAGTTTGAAAAAATGTTGCAGTAATCCGCAAGTGCTAGTAAAAGATGTAAAAAACAGGGTATTTGGTTGATACGTTTTTTGCAAAAAATGTATACTAAGCTGCTCTACCAATCTTCACGGTATACCCTTATCAGAGCAGTCCTAACTAATGTATGCAATCCCTATCTGATGTATTTAAAAACCTGATCATCTGTATATAACCTGTGTGAACAGGGTTCAGAGAGGAAAAAATCCATGTGTGCATACAGGGTAGAACAGCTTTTGTGCAGATAGCCCAAGAGGAGTGGTGGAACTCCCCAGTCTTGTAGACACAAGAGAACAATTATGGAAACAGGAACACATGGGCTACTTGCACAGTGAACAAGTCTGTATGATCATGTTCACACACCACCAAGAAACCCGAAGACACAAAAGAGAATAGTAAAACCAAAAACACTCAGTTTGAAAAAATGTTGCAGTAATCCGCAAGTGCTAGTAAAAGATGTAAAAAACAGGGTATTTGGTTGATACGTTTTTTGCAAAAAATGTATACTAAGCTGCTCTACCAATCTTCACGGTATACCCTTATCAGAGCAGTCCTAACTAATGTATGCAATCCCTATCTGATGTATTTAAAAACCTGATCATCTGTATATAACCTGTGTGAACAGGGTTCAGAGAGGAAAAAATCCATGTGTGCATACAGGGTAGAACAGCTTTTGTGCAGATAGCCCAAGAGGAGTGGTGGAACTCCCCAGTCTTGTAGACACAAGAGAACAATTATGGAAACAGGAACACATGGGCTACTTGCACAGTGAACAAGTCTGTATGATCATGTTCACACACCACCAAGAAACCCGAAGACACAAAAGAGAATAGTAAAACCAAAAACACTCAGTTTGAAAAAATGTTGCAGTAATCCGCAAGTGCTAGTAAAAGATGTAAAAAACAGGGTATTTGGTTGATACGTTTTTTGCAAAAAATGTATACTAAGCTGCTCTACCAATCTTCACGGTATACCCTTATCAGAGCAGTCCTAACTAATGTATGCAATCCCTATCTGATGTATTTAAAAACCTGATCATCTGTATATAACCTGTGTGAACAGGGTTCAGAGAGGAAAAAATCCATGTGTGCATACAGGGTAGAACAGCTTTTGTGCAGATAGCCCAAGAGGAGTGGTGGAACTCCCCAGTCTTGTAGACACAAGAGAACAATTATGGAAACAGGAACACATGGGCTACTTGCACAGTGAACAAGTCTGTATGATCATGTTCACACACCACCAAGAAACCCGAAGACACAAAAGAGAATAGTAAAACCAAAAACACTCAGTTTGAAAAAATGTTGCAGTAATCCGCAAGTGCTAGTAAAAGATGTAAAAAACAGGGTATTTGGTTGATACGTTTTTTGCAAAAAATGTATACTAAGCTGCTCTACCAATCTTCACGGTATACCCTTATCAGAGCAGTCCTAACTAATGTATGCAATCCCTATCTGATGTATTTAAAAACCTGATCATCTGTATATAACCTGTGTGAACAGGGTTCAGAGAGGAAAAAATCCATGTGTGCATACAGGGTAGAACAGCTTTTGTGCAGATAGCCCAAGAGGAGTGGTGGAACTCCCCAGTCTTGTAGACACAAGAGAACAATTATGGAAACAGGAACACATGGGCTACTTGCACAGTGAACAAGTCTGTATGATCATGTTCACACACCACCAAGAAACCCGAAGACACAAAAGAGAATAGTAAAACCAAAAACACTCAGTTTGAAAAAATGTTGCAGTAATCCGCAAGTGCTAGTAAAAGATGTAAAAAACAGGGTATTTGGTTGATACGTTTTTTGCAAAAAATGTATACTAAGCTGCTCTACCAATCTTCACGGTATACCCTTATCAGAGCAGTCCTAACTAATGTATGCAATCCCTATCTGATGTATTTAAAAACCTGATCATCTGTATATAACCTGTGTGAACAGGGTTCAGAGAGGAAAAAATCCATGTGTGCATACAGGGTAGAACAGCTTTTGTGCAGATAGCCCAAGAGGAGTGGTGGAACTCCCCAGTCTTGTAGACACAAGAGAACAATTATGGAAACAGGAACACATGGGCTACTTGCACAGTGAACAAGTCTGTATGATCATGTTCACACACCACCAAGAAACCCGAAGACACAAAAGAGAATAGTAAAACCAAAAACACTCAGTTTGAAAAAATGTTGCAGTAATCCGCAAGTGCTAGTAAAAGATGTAAAAAACAGGGTATTTGGTTGATACGTTTTTTGCAAAAAATGTATACTAAGCTGCTCTACCAATCTTCACGGTATACCCTTATCAGAGCAGTCCTAACTAATGTATGCAATCCCTATCTGATGTATTTAAAAACCTGATCATCTGTATATAACCTGTGTGAACAGGGTTCAGAGAGGAAAAAATCCATGTGTGCATACAGGGTAGAACAGCTTTTGTGCAGATAGCCCAAGAGGAGTGGTGGAACTCCCCAGTCTTGTAGACACAAGAGAACAATTATGGAAACAGGAACACATGGGCTACTTGCACAGTGAACAAGTCTGTATGATCATGTTCACACACCACCAAGAAACCCGAAGACACAAAAGAGAATAGTAAAACCAAAAACACTCAGTTTGAAAAAATGTTGCAGTAATCCGCAAGTGCTAGTAAAAGATGTAAAAAACAGGGTATTTGGTTGATACGTTTTTTGCAAAAAATGTATACTAAGCTGCTCTACCAATCTTCACGGTATACCCTTATCAGAGCAGTCCTAACTAATGTATGCAATCCCTATCTGATGTATTTAAAAACCTGATCATCTGTATATAACCTGTGTGAACAGGGTTCAGAGAGGAAAAAATCCATGTGTGCATACAGGGTAGAACAGCTTTTGTGCAGATAGCCCAAGAGGAGTGGTGGAACTCCCCAGTCTTGTAGACACAAGAGAACAATTATGGAAACAGGAACACATGGGCTACTTGCACAGTGAACAAGTCTGTATGATCATGTTCACACACCACCAAGAAACCCGAAGACACAAAAGAGAATAGTAAAACCAAAAACACTCAGTTTGAAAAAATGTTGCAGTAATCCGCAAGTGCTAGTAAAAGATGTAAAAAACAGGGTATTTGGTTGATACGTTTTTTGCAAAAAATGTATACTAAGCTGCTCTACCAATCTTCACGGTATACCCTTATCAGAGCAGTCCTAACTAATGTATGCAATCCCTATCTGATGTATTTAAAAACCTGATCATCTGTATATAACCTGTGTGAACAGGGTTCAGAGAGGAAAAAATCCATGTGTGCATACAGGGTAGAACAGCTTTTGTGCAGATAGCCCAAGAGGAGTGGTGGAACTCCCCAGTCTTGTAGACACAAGAGAACAATTATGGAAACAGGAACACATGGGCTACTTGCACAGTGAACAAGTCTGTATGATCATGTTCACACACCACCAAGAAACCCGAAGACACAAAAGAGAATAGTAAAACCAAAAACACTCAGTTTGAAAAAATGTTGCAGTAATCCGCAAGTGCTAGTAAAAGATGTAAAAAACAGGGTATTTGGTTGATACGTTTTTTGCAAAAAATGTATACTAAGCTGCTCTACCAATCTTCACGGTATACCCTTATCAGAGCAGTCCTAACTAATGTATGCAATCCCTATCTGATGTATTTAAAAACCTGATCATCTGTATATAACCTGTGTGAACAGGGTTCAGAGAGGAAAAAATCCATGTGTGCATACAGGGTAGAACAGCTTTTGTGCAGATAGCCCAAGAGGAGTGGTGGAACTCCCCAGTCTTGTAGACACAAGAGAACAATTATGGAAACAGGAACACATGGGCTACTTGCACAGTGAACAAGTCTGTATGATCATGTTCACACACCACCAAGAAACCCGAAGACACAAAAGAGAATAGTAAAACCAAAAACACTCAGTTTGAAAAAATGTTGCAGTAATCCGCAAGTGCTAGTAAAAGATGTAAAAAACAGGGTATTTGGTTGATACGTTTTTTGCAAAAAATGTATACTAAGCTGCTCTACCAATCTTCACGGTATACCCTTATCAGAGCAGTCCTAACTAATGTATGCAATCCCTATCTGATGTATTTAAAAACCTGATCATCTGTATATAACCTGTGTGAACAGGGTTCAGAGAGGAAAAAATCCATGTGTGCATACAGGGTAGAACAGCTTTTGTGCAGATAGCCCAAGAGGAGTGGTGGAACTCCCCAGTCTTGTAGACACAAGAGAACAATTATGGAAACAGGAACACATGGGCTACTTGCACAGTGAACAAGTCTGTATGATCATGTTCACACACCACCAAGAAACCCGAAGACACAAAAGAGAATAGTAAAACCAAAAACACTCAGTTTGAAAAAATGTTGCAGTAATCCGCAAGTGCTAGTAAAAGATGTAAAAAACAGGGTATTTGGTTGATACGTTTTTTGCAAAAAATGTATACTAAGCTGCTCTACCAATCTTCACGGTATACCCTTATCAGAGCAGTCCTAACTAATGTATGCAATCCCTATCTGATGTATTTAAAAACCTGATCATCTGTATATAACCTGTGTGAACAGGGTTCAGAGAGGAAAAAATCCATGTGTGCATACAGGGTAGAACAGCTTTTGTGCAGATAGCCCAAGAGGAGTGGTGGAACTCCCCAGTCTTGTAGACACAAGAGAACAATTATGGAAACAGGAACACATGGGCTACTTGCACAGTGAACAAGTCTGTATGATCATGTTCACACACCACCAAGAAACCCGAAGACACAAAAGAGAATAGTAAAACCAAAAACACTCAGTTTGAAAAAATGTTGCAGTAATCCGCAAGTGCTAGTAAAAGATGTAAAAAACAGGGTATTTGGTTGATACGTTTTTTGCAAAAAATGTATACTAAGCTGCTCTACCAATCTTCACGGTATACCCTTATCAGAGCAGTCCTAACTAATGTATGCAATCCCTATCTGATGTATTTAAAAACCTGATCATCTGTATATAACCTGTGTGAACAGGGTTCAGAGAGGAAAAAATCCATGTGTGCATACAGGGTAGAACAGCTTTTGTGCAGATAGCCCAAGAGGAGTGGTGGAACTCCCCAGTCTTGTAGACACAAGAGAACAATTATGGAAACAGGAACACATGGGCTACTTGCACAGTGAACAAGTCTGTATGATCATGTTCACACACCACCAAGAAACCCGAAGACACAAAAGAGAATAGTAAAACCAAAAACACTCAGTTTGAAAAAATGTTGCAGTAATCCGCAAGTGCTAGTAAAAGATGTAAAAAACAGGGTATTTGGTTGATACGTTTTTTGCAAAAAATGTATACTAAGCTGCTCTACCAATCTTCACGGTATACCCTTATCAGAGCAGTCCTAACTAATGTATGCAATCCCTATCTGATGTATTTAAAAACCTGATCATCTGTATATAACCTGTGTGAACAGGGTTCAGAGAGGAAAAAATCCATGTGTGCATACAGGGTAGAACAGCTTTTGTGCAGATAGCCCAAGAGGAGTGGTGGAACTCCCCAGTCTTGTAGACACAAGAGAACAATTATGGAAACAGGAACACATGGGCTACTTGCACAGTGAACAAGTCTGTATGATCATGTTCACACACCACCAAGAAACCCGAAGACACAAAAGAGAATAGTAAAACCAAAAACACTCAGTTTGAAAAAATGTTGCAGTAATCCGCAAGTGCTAGTAAAAGATGTAAAAAACAGGGTATTTGGTTGATACGTTTTTTGCAAAAAATGTATACTAAGCTGCTCTACCAATCTTCACGGTATACCCTTATCAGAGCAGTCCTAACTAATGTATGCAATCCCTATCTGATGTATTTAAAAACCTGATCATCTGTATATAACCTGTGTGAACAGGGTTCAGAGAGGAAAAAATCCATGTGTGCATACAGGGTAGAACAGCTTTTGTGCAGATAGCCCAAGAGGAGTGGTGGAACTCCCCAGTCTTGTAGACACAAGAGAACAATTATGGAAACAGGAACACATGGGCTACTTGCACAGTGAACAAGTCTGTATGATCATGTTCACACACCACCAAGAAACCCGAAGACACAAAAGAGAATAGTAAAACCAAAAACACTCAGTTTGAAAAAATGTTGCAGTAATCCGCAAGTGCTAGTAAAAGATGTAAAAAACAGGGTATTTGGTTGATACGTTTTTTGCAAAAAATGTATACTAAGCTGCTCTACCAATCTTCACGGTATACCCTTATCAGAGCAGTCCTAACTAATGTATGCAATCCCTATCTGATGTATTTAAAAACCTGATCATCTGTATATAACCTGTGTGAACAGGGTTCAGAGAGGAAAAAATCCATGTGTGCATACAGGGTAGAACAGCTTTTGTGCAGATAGCCCAAGAGGAGTGGTGGAACTCCCCAGTCTTGTAGACACAAGAGAACAATTATGGAAACAGGAACACATGGGCTACTTGCACAGTGAACAAGTCTGTATGATCATGTTCACACACCACCAAGAAACCCGAAGACACAAAAGAGAATAGTAAAACCAAAAACACTCAGTTTGAAAAAATGTTGCAGTAATCCGCAAGTGCTAGTAAAAGATGTAAAAAACAGGGTATTTGGTTGATACGTTTTTTGCAAAAAATGTATACTAAGCTGCTCTACCAATCTTCACGGTATACCCTTATCAGAGCAGTCCTAACTAATGTATGCAATCCCTATCTGATGTATTTAAAAACCTGATCATCTGTATATAACCTGTGTGAACAGGGTTCAGAGAGGAAAAAATCCATGTGTGCATACAGGGTAGAACAGCTTTTGTGCAGATAGCCCAAGAGGAGTGGTGGAACTCCCCAGTCTTGTAGACACAAGAGAACAATTATGGAAACAGGAACACATGGGCTACTTGCACAGTGAACAAGTCTGTATGATCATGTTCACACACCACCAAGAAACCCGAAGACACAAAAGAGAATAGTAAAACCAAAAACACTCAGTTTGAAAAAATGTTGCAGTAATCCGCAAGTGCTAGTAAAAGATGTAAAAAACAGGGTATTTGGTTGATACGTTTTTTGCAAAAAATGTATACTAAGCTGCTCTACCAATCTTCACGGTATACCCTTATCAGAGCAGTCCTAACTAATGTATGCAATCCCTATCTGATGTATTTAAAAACCTGATCATCTGTATATAACCTGTGTGAACAGGGTTCAGAGAGGAAAAAATCCATGTGTGCATACAGGGTAGAACAGCTTTTGTGCAGATAGCCCAAGAGGAGTGGTGGAACTCCCCAGTCTTGTAGACACAAGAGAACAATTATGGAAACAGGAACACATGGGCTACTTGCACAGTGAACAAGTCTGTATGATCATGTTCACACACCACCAAGAAACCCGAAGACACAAAAGAGAATAGTAAAACCAAAAACACTCAGTTTGAAAAAATGTTGCAGTAATCCGCAAGTGCTAGTAAAAGATGTAAAAAACAGGGTATTTGGTTGATACGTTTTTTGCAAAAAATGTATACTAAGCTGCTCTACCAATCTTCACGGTATACCCTTATCAGAGCAGTCCTAACTAATGTATGCAATCCCTATCTGATGTATTTAAAAACCTGATCATCTGTATATAACCTGTGTGAACAGGGTTCAGAGAGGAAAAAATCCATGTGTGCATACAGGGTAGAACAGCTTTTGTGCAGATAGCCCAAGAGGAGTGGTGGAACTCCCCAGTCTTGTAGACACAAGAGAACAATTATGGAAACAGGAACACATGGGCTACTTGCACAGTGAACAAGTCTGTATGATCATGTTCACACACCACCAAGAAACCCGAAGACACAAAAGAGAATAGTAAAACCAAAAACACTCAGTTTGAAAAAATGTTGCAGTAATCCGCAAGTGCTAGTAAAAGATGTAAAAAACAGGGTATTTGGTTGATACGTTTTTTGCAAAAAATGTATACTAAGCTGCTCTACCAATCTTCACGGTATACCCTTATCAGAGCAGTCCTAACTAATGTATGCAATCCCTATCTGATGTATTTAAAAACCTGATCATCTGTATATAACCTGTGTGAACAGGGTTCAGAGAGGAAAAAATCCATGTGTGCATACAGGGTAGAACAGCTTTTGTGCAGATAGCCCAAGAGGAGTGGTGGAACTCCCCAGTCTTGTAGACACAAGAGAACAATTATGGAAACAGGAACACATGGGCTACTTGCACAGTGAACAAGTCTGTATGATCATGTTCACACACCACCAAGAAACCCGAAGACACAAAAGAGAATAGTAAAACCAAAAACACTCAGTTTGAAAAAATGTTGCAGTAATCCGCAAGTGCTAGTAAAAGATGTAAAAAACAGGGTATTTGGTTGATACGTTTTTTGCAAAAAATGTATACTAAGCTGCTCTACCAATCTTCACGGTATACCCTTATCAGAGCAGTCCTAACTAATGTATGCAATCCCTATCTGATGTATTTAAAAACCTGATCATCTGTATATAACCCTGTTTTTTACATCTTTTACTAGCACTTGCGGATTACTGCAACATTTTTTCAAACTGAGTGTTTTTGGTTTTACTATTCTCTTTTGTGTCTTCGGGTTTCTTGGTGGTGTGTGAACATGATCATACAGACTTGTTCACTGTGCAAGTAGCCCATGTGTTCCTGTTTCCATAATTGTTCTCTTGTGTCTACAAGACTGGGGAGTTCCACCACTCCTCTTGGGCTATCTGCACAAAAGCTGTTCTACCCTGTATGCACACATGGATTTTTTCCTCTCTGAACCCTGTTCACACAGGTTATATACAGATGATCAGGTTTTTAAATACATCAGATAGGGATTGCATACATTAGTTAGGACTGCTCTGATAAGGGTATACCGTGAAGATTGGTAGAGCAGCTTAGTATACATTTTTTGCAAAAAACGTATCAACCAAATACCCTGTTTTTTACATCTTTTACTAGCACTTGCGGATTACTGCAACATTTTTTCAAACTGAGTGTTTTTGGTTTTACTATTCTCTTTTGTGTCTTCGGGTTTCTTGGTGGTGTGTGAACATGATCATACAGACTTGTTCACTGTGCAAGTAGCCCATGTGTTCCTGTTTCCATAATTGTTCTCTTGTGTCTACAAGACTGGGGAGTTCCACCACTCCTCTTGGGCTATCTGCACAAAAGCTGTTCTACCCTGTATGCACACATGGATTTTTTCCTCTCTGAACCCTGTTCACACAGGTTATATACAGATGATCAGGTTTTTAAATACATCAGATAGGGATTGCATACATTAGTTAGGACTGCTCTGATAAGGGTATACCGTGAAGATTGGTAGAGCAGCTTAGTATACATTTTTTGCAAAAAACGTATCAACCAAATACCCTGTTTTTTACATCTTTTACTAGCACTTGCGGATTACTGCAACATTTTTTCAAACTGAGTGTTTTTGGTTTTACTATTCTCTTTTGTGTCTTGAGGTTTAAACTTAGGAGAGGAAACCTTCATAGGAATATGACGAGAAGATAACCAAACCAAATCCCCAACACGAAGTCGGGGACCCACACAGCGTCTGCGATTAGCGAAACGTTGAGCCTTCTCCTGGGACAAGGTCAAATTGTCCACTACATGAGTCCAAATCTGCTGCAACCTGTCCACCACAGTATCCACACCAGGACAGTCCGAAGACTCAACCTGCCCTGAAGAGAAACGAGGATGGAACCCAGAGTTGCAGAAAAACGGCGAAACCAAGGTAGCCGAGCTGGCCCGATTATTAAGGGCGAACTCAGCCAAAGGCAAAAAGGACACCCAGTCATCCTGATCAGCAGAAACAAAGCATCTCAGATATGTTTCCAAGGTCTGATTGGTTCGTTCGGTCTGGCCATTAGTCTGAGGATGGAAAGCCGAGGAAAAAGACAAGTCAATGCCCATCCTACCACAAAAGGCTCGCCAAAACCTCGAAACAAACTGGGAACCTCTGTCAGAAACGATATTCTCTGGAATGCCATGTAAACGAACCACATGCTGGAAGAACAATGGCACCAAATCAGAGGAGGAAGGTAATTTAGACAAGGGTACCAAATGGACCATCTTAGAGAAGCGATCACAGACCACCCAAATGACTGACATCTTTTGAGAGACGGGAAGATCTGAAATAAAATCCATAGAGATATGTGTCCAAGGCCTCTTCGGGACCGGCAAGGGCAAAAGCAACCCACTGGCACGAGAACAGCAGGGCTTAGCCCAAGCACAAATCCCACAGGACTGCACAAAAGAATGCACATCCGGCGACAGAGATGGCCACCAAAAGGATCTAGCCACTAACTCTCTGGTACCAAAGATTTCAGGATGACCAGCCAACACCGAACAATGAACCTCAGAGATAACTTTATTCGTCCACCTATCAGGGACAAACAGTTTCTCCGCTGGACAACGATCAGGTTTATTAGCCTGAAATTTTTGCAGCACCCGCCGCAAATCAAGGGAGATGGCAGACACAATTACTCCCTCTTTGAGGATACCCGCCGGCTCAGATAAACCCGGAGAGTCGGGCACAAAACTCCTAGACAGAGCATCCGCCTTCACATTTTTAGAGCCCGGAAGGTACGAAATCACAAAGTCAAAACGGGCAAAAAACAGCAACCAACGAGCCTGTCTAGGATTCAACCGCTTGGCAGACTCGAGATAAGTCAAGTTCTTATGATCAGTCAAGACCACCACGCGATGCTTAGCTCCTTCAAGCCAATGACGCCACTCCTCGAATGCCCACTTCATGGCCAGCAACTCTCGATTGCCCACATCATAATTTCGCTCAGCAGGCGAAAACTTCCTGGAAAAGAAGGCGCATGGTTTCATCACCGAGCAATCAGAACTTCTCTGCGACAAAACAGCCCCTGCTCCAATCTCAGAAGCATCAACCTCGACCTGGAATGGAAGCGAAACATCTGGTTGACACAACACAGGGGCAGAAGAAAAACGACGCTTCAACTCTTGAAAAGCTTCCACAGCAGCAGAAGACCAATTGACCACATCAGCACCCTTCTTGGTCAAATCGGTCAATGGTTTAGCAATACTAGAAAAATTGCAGATGAAGCGATGATAAAAATTAGCAAAGCCCAGGAACTTTTGCAGACTTTTCAGAGATGTTGGCTGAGTCCAATCATGGATGGCTTGGACCTTAACAGGGTCCATCTCGATAGTAGAAGGGGAAAAGATGAACCCCAAAAATGAAACCTTCTGAACACCAAAGAGACACTTTGATCCCTTCACAAACAAAGAATTAGCATGCAGGACCTGAATCACCGTTCTGACCTGCTTCACATGAGACTCCCAATCATCCGAGAAGATCAAAATGTCATCCAAGTACACAATCAGGAATTTATCCAGGTACTCTCGGAAGATGTCATGCATAAAGGACTGAAACACTGATGGAGCATTGGCAAGTCCGAATGGCATTACTAGATACTCAAAATGGCCCTCGGGCGTATTAAATGCAGTTTTCCATTCATCGCCTCGCTTAATACGCACAAGATTATACGCACCACGAAGATCTATCTTGGTGAACCAACTAGCCCCCTTAATCCGAGCAAACAAATCAGATAACAACGGCAAGGGGTACTGAAATTTAACCGTGATCTTATTTAGAAGGCGGTAATCTATACAAGGTCTCAGCAAACCATCCTTCTTGGCTACAAAAAAGAACCCTGCTCCTAATGGCGACGATGACGGGCGAATATGCCCCTTCTCCAAGGACTCCTTCACATGCTCAGGCACAGATAAATTAAACAGTCGACCTTTTGGGAATTTACTACCAGGAATCAAATCGATAGCACAATCACAATCCCTATGCGGAGGTAGGGTATCGGACTTGGGCTCATCAAATACATCCCGGTAATCAGACAAGAACTCTGGAACCTCAGAAGGGGTGGATGACGAAATAGTCAGAAATGGGAGATCACCATGTACCCCCTGACAACCCCAGCTGGACACAGACATGGATTTCCAATCTAATACTGGATTATGGACTTGTAGCCATGGCAACCCCAACACGACCACATCATGCAGATTATGCAACACCAGAAAGCGAATAACCTCCTGATGTGCAGGAGCCATGCACATGGTCAGCTGGGTCCAGTACTGAGGCTTATTCTTGGCCAAAGGCGTAGCATCAATTCCTCTCAATGGAATAGGACACTGCAAGGGGTCCAAGAAAAACCCACAACGCCTAGCATACTCCAAGTCCATCAAATTCATGGCAGTGCCTGAATCCACAAATGCCATGACAGAATACGATGACAAAGAGCAGATCAAGGTAACGGATAGAAGAAATTTTGACTGTACCGTACCAATGGTGGCAGACCTAGCGAACCGCTTAGTGCGCTTAGGACAATCAGAGATAGCATGAGTGGAATCACCACAGTAGAAACACAGCCCATTCAGACGTCTGTGTTCTTGCCGTTCAACTCTGGTCAAAGTCCTATCGCACTGCATAGGCTCAGGTTTAAGCTCAGGTAATACCGTCATATGGTGCACAGATTTACGCTCATGCAAGCGTCGACCGATCTGAATGGCCAAAGACATAGACTCATTCAGACCAGCAGGCATAGGAAATCCCACCATGACATCCTTAAGGGCTTCAGAGAGACCCTTTCTGAAAATAGCTGTGAGCGCACCTTCATTCCATTGGGTGAGTACGGACCACTTTCTAAATTTCTGACAATATACCTCTATCTCATCCTGACCCTGACACAGAGCCAGCAAATTTTTCTCTGCCTGATCCACTGAATTAGGTTCATCGTACAGCAATCCGAGAGCCAGGAAAAACACATCGATATTACTTAATGCAGGATCTCCTGACGCAAGAGAAAATGCCCAGTCCTGAGGGTCGCCACGTAAAAAAGAAAAAATGATCCTAACTTGTTGAACTGGGTCACCAGAGGAGCGAGGTTTCAAAGCCAGAAATAGTTTACAATTATTTTTGAAACTCAGAAATTTAGTTCTATCTCCAAAAAACAAATCAGGAATAGGAATTCTCGGTTCTAACATAGAATTCTGAACCACAAAGTCTTGAATATTTTGTACTCTTGCCGTGAGCTGATCCACACATGAAGACAGACCTTTAATGTCCATCGCTACACCTGTGTCCTGAACCACCCAAATGTCTAGGGGAAAAAAAAGGCAAAACACAGTGCAGAGAAAAAAAAATGGTCTCAGAACTTCTTTTTTCCCTCTATTGAGAATCATTAGTACTTTGGGCCTCCAGTACTGTTATAATAAGGTAATTCAGTACCACAATGGACATAGAGGTCAGAGCACATACAGTGACCTGACAATAACCCCAAAACATTGAACGAGCTCTGAGACGTGGGAACTCTGCTGACCGCAATCCCTAATCCTCTCCAACCACACTAGAGGCAGCCGTGGATTGCGCCTAACGCTCCCTATGCAACTCGGCACAGCCTGAGAAACTAGCTAGCCTGAAGATAGAAAATAAGCCTACCTTGCCTCAGAGAAATACCCCAAAGGAAAAGGCAGCCCCCACATATAATGACTGTGAGTTAAGATGAAAAGACAAACGTAGAGATGAAATAGATTTAGCAAAGTGAGGCCCGACTTTCTGAACAGAGCGAGGATAGGAAAGGTAACTTTGCGGTCAACACAAAACCCTACAAAAACCACGCAAAGGGGGCAAAAAGACCCTCCGTACCGAACTAACGGCACGGAAGTACACCCTCTGCGTCCTAGAGCTTCCAGCAAGCAGGAAAAAACAAATAGACAAGCTGGACAGAAAAAAACAGCAAACAAAATAGCAAAGCGGAACTTAGCTATGCAGAGCAGCAGGCCACAGGAACGATCCAGGAGGAAACAGGTCCAATACTAGAACATTGACTGGAGGCCAGGATCAAAGCACTAGGTGGAGTTAAATAGAGCAGCACCTAATGACTTCACCACATCACCTGAGGAAGGAAACTCAGAAGCCGCAGTACCACTTTCCTCCACCAACGGAAGCTCACAGAGAGAATCAGCCGAAGTACCACTTGTGACCACAGGAGGGAGCTCTGCCACAGAATTCACAACAGAAACCATCGGGAAGGCATGGGCGTTTGATGGAACCATGTTGTTTTTATCATAAAGACTGAATAAGGTCACTGAAGTGTTCAGCCACACTCGAAACGGAGAGAAAGTGCGTATAAAAATCACCCTGACCAACGAGCGTCCACCAACCCGGCCCACCTGCTTCCATTTCTATAACATCATTTTCTGAAGACTCTTGAAGATAATGGATATGAAGCAGATAGGACGCAACTATCACAACCCGAGTGAAGCCACTGAAGTCAAAGCCCACCGACTCGCTATCTGCCCAGGGTTTTCCACCTCCATCCTCATGTACGAGTCCAGCATTATGTTAAGCATTGATGTCAGCCATAAAGTCCTCAGGAACGAGACTGCGCACCACATCATGAGCAGCCTCCACTCCTCGTGTGGCCCTCAGAGGTTCCAGGATGCCTGCTGCAAGGAGCTGATCAGACAGATCATCCTCACCAAGTCCAACACTAAAACCTACCGTATAGACGAGATCACCTGGAACATGACTACAACGTTCACCTTCAAGTAGGCAGATCAGCATTGTGGACTACTATAAGAACCAATACAATGAACAAGTGAAAGACATGATCCAGCCGCTAATTGTGAACATCCCTCGGAGGCCCAAGCCGGGAGCCACACATGGAGCCATCATACTGGTGCCAGAGCTCTGTAACCTAACAGGTCTGACCGACAGAATGAGAAACGACTTCAACGTCATGAAAGACCTGGCCGTTCACAACTGCTTACCATCAGAACAGAGGGAGCAGCAAGTAGGGAAGTTCATGAACTACTTACACAAGGATGAGAGTGTTCAGAAAGAGCTACGTGACTGGGGGCTGAATTTCGATACCGAACTGCTACAGTCCTAAGGGCGAATCGCACCTCTGGAAATAAATCATGCAAAAAGACAAATCTGCTGAATATAGTCCACAGTTTGCTGATTGGTCTAGAGAGCAGAGGGGTCCTGTCTTGATCAGCCCCCGAGATATGAATAATTGGCAACTCTTTTACACCCGGAGAAATTAGGACGCGGTGAAAGCTCTTCTGCAGAACCTGTTTAAGATCACACAGCAAATGCGCATCAAGATGAACCGGGCGGTGTTGGTTGAAGTTGAGGACTTTTTTGGGGGGGTTTGGTGAATTTTTGGAAAAAAAGAGTAGAACAAGGCTAGCAGACAGAACTATGCAACTTATTCCTGCAAAGCTACGATTTTTCCACCACAGATACACCAGGACTCAGTGTGACATAACAGACTGTATAATTTTTATTTTTTTTTAATGATTTTTTGAAAAAAATAAAAATGAGTTGAACAAGGCTAGCAGACAGAACTATGCAACTTATGCCTGTAAGTTATGATTTTTCCACCACAGATACACTAAGCCTCAGCCTGACATAACAGACTGTATAAATTCTTTCTTTCTTTTTTTTTTTGGGAAACAATAAATACTGAGTACACCAAACCTAGCAGACAGAAGAATGCAATGTATACCTGAAAACAGAAGATTTTAACACCACAGATACACAAGGCGTGTGACGGAGATAACAGACTGTATAATTTATTTTTTTTTAAAAACAATAATACTGAGTAGACCAAAGGTAGCAGACAGAACAATGCAACATATGCCTGCAAGGCACGGATTTTGACACCACTGATACACCAGGCATCAGCCAGAGATAACAGACTTATCAAAATGTGGCCATTTTTTTGGCACACCAAAATTTTGTCAAAAAGTTGGCTATGACACCCAAAAATAAAATTGGAGTACTAAAATTTAAAGATATTTAGTGCAATGATATGTGATGTGTGTGGCGTACAACACACAGTGATAAATATAACAACTGTAGCTAATTTTTGAGGGGCCAGCTAAAGATTTTTGGGGCAGCAAAATGGTGTCCAAAAATGTTATAAGACACTACAAAATATTAGATAGTACCCTCAATAAAGGACAGATTGTTAGGCCCACTCACATCTGCTGCCTAAGCCCCCCGCCTCCCCACCCCCCCTCGCAAAAAAGGTAAAAAACTATATTTTCACGCTCTTGTATTGCAATGACCTGGCTGTAGTCTGCAGCATGACCAAGCAAATAAATGTCAAAAAAAGGGGGCTATGGATGTTAGGACTGGCGGAACGCACCAAGAAAGATGTTATAGATGCGTTCGCAGTCCGGGGTCCACCGTGCAGGAGAAACCCTGCTGCTAGTAAATAGCAGACTATATGGCGGTACACTAAAGTATATACACGTGGGTTCAACCTCACCCAGCGTGAAGGGAGCAATCCTGCTGTGTCACAGGATCGCGGCACCGCACCTAAAGCGCGAGCGAGCAGTCAGCGTACTTAACCCCAACTGGGATTGAAGTCCGATTAGACCCTCGCTGGCACTACACCACAACTGGGTGTGTAAGGAAACTAAGAAGGGTTATTTAAAGAGCGACTTTCACTCGCAACACACACACATATTTACAAGACAATACTAGCGCATGGCCGTGCGGTCATGCGCAGTTTATATAGTTGCAGCACAGGAAGTGGCCACAGGACTTTTGCCCTTCCAAGACCTGTCAAGAGGACCAATGGAATGTGCCGCAGAGCCTGAGCACATGACCCTCGATCTCCAACGGGAGATCTTACCCTGGGCATGCTCAGTATGCGCAGACAAGGACTTAGTCCCAGAGAAGTCCGCTCGCTGCTGACCAGTACTGGCTTTAATGGCAGAGACTGGAGAAACAGCAGTAACTCTCAGAACAGAGTGAGAATGAGCAAGACGCTGGGACTGACGTCTTTGCTGAGCAGACTCCACTGCGGCTGGACAAGAATGGGAGACCACAGCGGAGGTGGCTCGAGATTCCCCCTGTGCAGAAGCGGGAACTCGACCCCTTACATGGCCCCCTCCTCCTTGGGCCTCGCTACGTTCGAAGGCAGCAATGAGCTGCGGAGACCGGATGTGCTCAGCAGGCTCCCAGAATCTATCCTCAGGACCGTAACCCCTCCAGTCCACCAAATAAAATTTTTTGCCACGAACCACCTTGAACCCCAAGATAGCGTTCACCTCGTAATCGTCCGTAGACGAACCCGACGTCCCAGTAGAAGACTCAGAAAACCGGGACATGTAGACGGGCTTAAGGAGGGACACATGAAAGGTGTCGGTGATACCAAGGCGTGGAGGAAGGGCCAGACGGTAAACCACAGGATTAACCTGTTCGAGGACCTTAAAAGGACCTAAGTAGCGAGGTGCAAACTTGGTAGACTCAACTCGCAGCCTGATGTTACGGGCGGAGAGCCACAGCAAATCGCCAGGAGCAAAGGTTGGAACGGGGCGCCGATGTGCGTCGGCGGAGGACCTCATTCTCTCCTTGGAAGCCCGAATGGCATCCTGAGTGCGATCCCAAATGTCCCGTGCCTCCACAGCCCAGTCTGCCACCCTGGAATCGGTGGAAGACACGGGCATGGGCACAGGTACCCGCGGATGCTGACCATAGTTAAGGAGGAATGGGGTCTGTCCAGTGGAGTCAGCTACAGCATTGTTAAGAGCAAACTCCGCCCACGGTAGCAAAGATGCCCAGTCATCTTGCTTAGCAGAGACAAAATGTCGCAGATATGTGACCAAGGTCTGGTTGGCTCTCTCCACCAACCCATTCGTCTCGGGATGATATGCCGAAGAGAGATTTAACTCAATAGTGAGAAGATGACAAAGCTCTCTCCAGAACCGAGACGCAAACTGGGGACCCCGATCACTGACAATTTTGTCTGGCATACCGTGAAGACGGAAGATGTGTTTAATAAACAACGCTGCCAAGGCCCGTGCAGAAGGTAGCCGAGGAAGCGGCACCAAATGCACCATTTTAGAAAAATGGTCGGTGATTACCCAAATAATGGTACAGCCACGAGACTTGGGCAGACCCACCACAAAGTCCATCCCGACCATCTCCCAGGGCCTGTCTGCCACCGGCAGAGGGTATAACAAACCAGCTGGCCGTTGACGGAGAGACTTATTCTTGGCACAAGAGACACATGCCCGAACGTAGTCTCCGACGTCACGAACCATATGTGGCCACCAGTACATTCTCGCCAGCAACTCTGATGTCCTCTTTGCCCCAAAGTGTCCACCCACTCTGGACGAATGAGCCCAGGAGAGAACCTCCGGTCGCAAATTGATGGGAACAAAAGTCTTGCCCGGAGGCACAGACTCAAGCTAAACCGGAGCTACGGTTCTCAGACTCTCCGAAGGGACAATGAGCCGAGGCTCGTCCTCCTCCTCCTCAGTTGACACAAGGGAGCGAGAGAGAGCGTCAGCACGAATGTTCTTCTCCCCGGCGAGATAATGTAGAGTAAAGTGGAACCGGGAGAAAAACAAGGACCATCTGGCCTGACGAGAATTCAGCCGCTGGGCTGTCTGCAAATAGACCAAATTCTTGTGGTCCGTGAAGACTTGGAATGGGAACCGAGCACCCTCCAAGAGATGTCTCCACTCCGAAAAGGCCAACTTCATTGCCAGCAACTCCCTATCCCCGATGGAGTAATTTCTCTCCGCTGGTGTGAAGGTCTTTGAGAAGAAGAAGCATGGGTGCTTCCGACCTTGAGCATCCTTTTGATAGAGGACTGCTCCTGCACCAACGGATGAGGCATCCACCTCCATAAGGAATGGCTTATCTACATCGGGACGATGTAAGATGGGAGCGCTAGCAAAATGGGACTTTATAGAAGCGAAGGCCTTGGAGACCCCTTCGGACCACAATTTGGGATTCGCTCCCTTCTTGGTGAGGGATACCAAGGGAGCTACCAAAGTTGAGATGTGGGGGATGAACTGGCGATAGTAATTTATGAACCCCATAAAGCGCTGCACCGCTTTAAGAGAATGGGGTTCCTGCCAGTCCATCACTGCCTGTAGTTTGGCAGGATCCATAGCCAATCCCTGGGCCGAGATGATATAGCCCAGGAAAGGTAAGGACTCCTGCTCAAACACACACTTCTCCAACTTTGCATATAAGGAATTCGCCCGTAGGAGTTCGAAGACTCTGCCAACATCTCTCCGGTGGGAGTCAATATCTGGAGAGAAGATGAGAATATCATCCAGATAGACTACAACCGAGGTGGAAAGCATATCCCGGAAGATATCGTTGACAAAGTCCTGAAAAACGGCTGGGGCATTACAGAGCCCGAAGGGCATCACCAGGTACTCATAGTGCCCATCCCTGGTATTGAAAGCCGTTTTCCATTCGTCCCCCTCACGGATACGAATCAGATTATAGGCACCCCGCAGATCTAATTTGGTGAATATCTTAGCTCCCCTTAGCCTGTCAAAGAGCTCCGATATCAGGGGCAATGGGTATTTATTTTTAATGGTGATAGCATTGAGACCCCTGTAATCGATGCAAGGACGTAACTCCCCGTTCTTCTTCTGTACGAAGAAGAATCCCGCCCCTGCCGGAGACACCGACTTCCTTATAAACCCTCTTGCCAAATTCTCCTGAATGTATTGAGACATAGCCTCCGTCTCTGGGAGAGAGAGGGGATATACTCTTCCCCGAGGAGGTTCAGCTCCAGGCAAGAGGTCTATAGGACAGTCGTAGGGGCGATGAGGCGGTAGGGTCTCAGCAGCCTTCTTAGAGAATACGTCTGCATAGCACCAATAGCACCTAGGAAGAGATGAAAGGTCTGCGGGTACCTCAGTAGTAGAAACCTGTAGACACTCACTCACACACCTGCCCATACAAGACTTACTCCAACCCAATATTCTCCCTGAGGACCACTCAATATGTGGAGAGTGGAAACGGAGCCAGGGTATTCCCAGCAAAATCTCATCCATTCCCTCGGGAAGAGCAAGAAGGGAAATAATCTCCTGGTGGGAAGGGGACATGGACAGCGTGAACGGAACTGTCTGGTGTGTGATCTGCAGTGGAAGCGTCGCCCCATTCACAACTCTAACTGTAACTGGTTTGGCGAGCATGACTAGTGGTATAGCATGGCGTAGAGCAAAAGCAGAGGACATGAAGTTTCCCTCTGCTCCTGAATCCACACAAAGCTCGACTGTTAGAGTGGAGGAGCCTAACAGGATTGTCCCTTTAAAGGACAATTTGGAGGAAAATGCTGCTGTGTCTAGTGAACCTCCCCCAATGGTTACTAGACGCGATCGTCTTCCCGACCGCCGCGGACATTTATTGGCGTAATGTCCAAGTTGATGACAGTTTTTACAAACCACGGGTACTCGAGCGGCCTGAGACTTAGGTCCCGCTCGAGAAACCTCCATGGCCTCATGGGAATCTGACGCCAAGACAGGAGATTCAAGAGGTCTGGCGAAGGTAGGAGCCAGCCGAAACCTCTGCCTACACTGGGTCCGCTCCAACCTCCGCTCGTGAAAACGGAGGTCGATGCGGGTAGATACTGAAATAAGTTCCTCCAGTGTGGCGGGTATCTCCCTGGTGGATAAGGCGTCCTTCACATGGTCTGCCAGTCCCCTCCAGAACACCGGAATAAGAACTTTGTCTGGCCACTCTAACTCAGAAGCTAGAGTCCGGAACTGGATGGCAAACTGGCTGACCACAGACGTGCCCTGAATAATAGTCAACAACTGGAGCGCGGTATCGTGGGTAACACTAGGTCCTAAAAAGACCTGCTTCAGAGTGTCCAAGAAGAGAGGAGCACTCTGTACCACACGATCATCTCGCTCCCAAAGTGGCATTGCCCACTCCAACGCTCTGCCCGACAAGAGAGATAGAATAAATCCCACTCTCGCCCGTTCCGTAGGGAAACGTGACGCCAGGAGCTCAAGATGTATGGAGCACTGGCTCACGAATCCGCGACATTGTTTACTGTCGCCAGCAAACTTGTCAGGAAGCGGGAGACGGGATAAAGTCGGAGCAGGGGTGGCAGCGGACAAACTGGCTGCGGCTACACTAGCAGCCTGAACAGCTACAGCAGTGACATCCACAGCTGAGGTTGTACGCTCAAGAGCTGCCAACCTTCCCTCCAGCTGCTGGATGTACCTCTGTAAACGCTGGTCGTCCGCCATTTACTAGCCAGACCCTGGCGCTAGTATTCTGTTAGGACTGGCGGAACGCACCAAGAAAGATGTTATAGATGCGTTCCCAGTCCGGGGTCCACCGTGCAGGAGAAACCCTGCTGCTAGTAAATAGCAGACTATATGGCGGTACACTAAAGTATATACACGTGGGTTCAACCTCACCCAGCGTGAAGGGAGCAATCCTGCTGCGTCACAGGATCGCGGCACCGCACCTAAAGCGCGAGTGAGCAGTCAGCGTACTTAACCCCAACTGGGATTGAAGTCCGATTAGACCCTCGCTGGCACTACACCACAACTGGGTGTGTAAGGAAACTAAGAATAAATATATAAATGCACAGGAGTGCGAGCAATGCCGCACTGACGGACGCCACCAACCACACTGGCTTGGGTATGGAAAGCGCAAGGCAAGCGTATGGCGCCGTACAGGCGGACACAGCAAGAGGACGCTGCAATGTGTGTTTCGTGCTGTTGGACAAGTCGGGCGCTAGATAGCAAACATACACCTTCCGCGAACAGACATTCAATAGGGAGGGTTATTTAAAGAGCGACTTTCACTCACAACACACACACATATTTACAAGACAATACTAGCGCATGGCCGTGCGGTCATGCGCAGTTTATATAGTTGCAGCACAGGAAGTGGCCACAGGACTTTTGCCCTTCCAAGACCTGTCAAGAGGACCAATGGAATGTGCCGCAGAGCCTGAGCACATGACCCTCGATCTCCAACGGGAGATCTTACCCTGGGCATGCTCAGTATGCGCAGACAAGGACTTAGTCCCAGAGAAGTCCGCTCGCTGCTGACCAGTACTGGCTTTAATGGCAGAGACTGGAGAAACAGCAGTAACTCTCAGAACAGAGTGAGAATGAGCAAGACGCTGGGACCGATGTCTTTGCTGAGCAGACTCCACTGCGGCTGGACAAGAATGGGAGACCGCAGCGGAGGTGGCTCGAGATTCCCCCTGTGCAGAAGCGGGAACTCGACCCCTAACAATGGATTGCTTTATAAAAAAAAATGAGCTGTATAATCTTAAAAAAAAAAAAAAAATTGCCACGGGTAACTACAGCTAAAAAGCAGAAAAGGAGATCATGCCCACATATACGTGAACACCTCAATGTATAAAATATATAATTTTATTGGTTGATATAAAAAAAACACATAAAGGACAAAAAACTCACAAGAGCATACAAAAACACTAAAATTGCAACATGCAACACAAACCTAGAGAAAAGTCATGCTCTGGAATAGGGGGAATAACAACCCACATCAAAATTCCCCAAAGCAGTAAAATACAATATGGCTCATAGAAGGAGATCAATTGCATTGTATAACTGAACCAAAACAAAAAAAATCAATGTGTATGTGTGTGTGTGTGTGTGCGTGTGTAACCACACCAATATCACAGTACCATATGGGCCCAAAAGGACAGATGTTGTTCTGGCACAGAATATGTGCCTAGTCCAAAACACCATAAAAAAAGCCATTTTTGAAAGCTAAAATTCCCAGATACTTTAACCATTCCTCGTAAGAAATACTTTGCAGTCCGCTTACCATCCAGTTTTTCATTGTCTTTTTTAAAATGTGGTTTTCAGAACTGGACACAGTATTCCAGATGAGGCCTGACTAAAGAGGAGTAGAGGGGGATAATTACTTCAAATGATCTAGACTGTTATGATCCGGTGACCTTGGAGCAGCATGAAAACTTTCACTGGAGTAGGTGGTAACTATACTGACCGCAAATCCTGATCTTAACACCGCTACTAGAAGTAGCCGTGGGGTGTACCTAACAAACCCTAGACACCTCGTCACAGCCGGAGGACTAAATACCCCTATAGATGGAAATAGGAATACTACCTTGCCTCAGAGCAGAACCCCAAAGGATAGGCAGCCCACCACAAATATTGGCTGTGAGTAGGAGAGGAAAGACAAACACAGGCAGAAAACAGGATTTAGCACAAGAGGCCACTCTAGCTAAAATAGGAAAGGATAGGACAGAGTTCTGTGCGGTCAGTATTAAAACCCTTCCCAAAATATCCACAGCAGATTATACAAAAAATTCCTCCATCTAACTAAAGACGTGGAACGTATATCTGCAACTCCAGAGACTCCTACACACAGAGCAGGAATACAATCAAAAAACAAGCACACAGCTTGTGAGCCATAGAAAAAGAAACAGACACTTATCTTTGCTGAATTGGCAGCTAAGCAGGAGAAGCCAGACAGAGATCCAATACTTCCCAAGAAACATTGACCACTGGCAAGGACTAATGAGTGCTGCAAACCTAAATACCCCAGTCAGAATTGCAATCAGCAGATACACCTGTCCAAGACTGCAGCCCAGGGACAACTGCATTACCACCTACAACCACCGGAGGGAGCCCAAAAGCAGAATTCAAAACACTAGACTCTATGCTTCTCTTAATACATCCTAGAACGGTGTTTGCCTTTTTGACTGCTGTATCACACTGTTGACTTTTGTGCAGTCTGTGATCTATTAGTATACCCAAGTCTTTTTTACACATGTTGTTGCTTAGTTCTATTCCCCCCATTCTATAGATGTAATTTTTGTTTTCGTGCTCAGATGTAGAATTTCACATTTCTCCCTGTTAAAAACCATTCTATTAGTCGCTGTCCATTGTTCATGCTTATTTACATCCTTCTGAATCCTTTCTCTGTCTACTCTAGTGTTAGCTATTAGTGATGAGCAAGTATACTCTACACTATGGCTGGTCCGAACAACGGACCAGCCATAGTGTGTGCATGGTGATGCTGTGTACTTACAGTCCCAGTGAGTCACACCATGTGTGCAGCATGCACACCGGAAGTACGGCCACCATATTGAATGTGTCATATCCGCATATGCGCCGGGTGAGTGTGCTCCAAATGGTGGAGTGCACACAATCCAGGAGAATTGTCGCCATACTGTGGGCGTAGCCGAAGGTTTATCATAGCAACGCCATCCCAACAAGACGCGGTAAGCCCGTAACCCAAGCATGGTGATACAGTATCACCTTGTATACTTACGGCATATCGCACATATTTGTATACCGGCATATATACCGGAGGTCCGGCCGCCCTGTTGGGTACATAATAACCACTTGCATCCCGGCGCATATGCGGATATGACACAATCAATATGGCGGCCGTACTTCCGATGTGCACTCTGCACACATGGTGTGACTCACCGGGACTGTAAGTACACCGCATCACCATGCTTGGGTTACGGGCTTACCACGTTGCCATAGCGTTGCTATGACAAACCTTCGGCCACGCCCACAATATGGCGACGATGCTCCTGGATTGTGTGCGTTCCATTACTTGGATCGCACTCACCCGGCGCATGTGCGGATATGACACATTCAATATGGCGGCCGTACTTCCGGTGTGCATGCTGCACACATAGCGTGACTCACCGGGACTGTAAGAACACAGAGTGTGACGATATCCCCATGTGCATATAGTGATGTGACGATATTTTTGACGTCACAGTAGCTATCTAGGGGGTGGTAACCCATATCCGGTATATAAGGACATCTTTTTGGGTATGAGTGAGGATAAATCTTAGACTAAAATACAGACAGTCATATCATCTTCATGGGTACTCAGCCACTGCGGGACCCGTGTTGAGACATGGACTTTTGTTGCTTGGACTTTCTGTGCCTATTGGTACATATATTTGCTTGAACTCCCCTGATGAGTCTCCTGCACTGGTGATGAAACGCGTAGGCAGAAGAGGAATTTTGTTTATCTACACTCATTTATTTGGTGGTTGTCAATAGCAGGGTCCACTTGGGGCCTGTCCTTGTCAGGACAGGAGCTACAGAGGGATTACAGGGTAGACAGCACCCATACACCCCGTCCCGTTGCTATTCCCCTGGACTACTCTTCAAAGCCTGACAGGCTGAAAAACATCCATTATATCCATGTGTCTGTCTTGATCGGTGAAACTGTTCCAATTTTTTAATTTTTGAGCACTGGTTATTTTGAGCACTTTTGTGTTAATTGTATGTGTTTGCTGTTGGGTTCCAATTATTGTAGGTATGTTTAGTATTAAAGGTTACGTTTTAGTAATGGTTACCCTCCATAGCTGATCTTATCTGTTTTTCCTGAGTGAGTTATATGGTGTGGTTTTCTACACTATTGCTTTCGGTAGTACTGATTTATTCTGCTATGGCTGTTTTTTTGGCGACAGGCCCAGATACGGAATTATGGCTCACTGAGGCCAAGGATATATTTTCAGAGAAAACCTTCTCACAAAAAAAAGTATACACCCACCTATACGGCAGCATTCAAAGACTTAAATAGGATTTATAGAGAACAAATAGTCTCGTGGTGGGAGCTTCAGAGCCTTGAAAACTACATAAAAAATGGGATCGTCCCGAGAGGGTTACGAATCTCCCTGGTTCCGGCAGCACGTTGTAGGACCCCCCAGCTCATGAGCCTCTGGGAGAAGGAGGCAACCTCAGCTCTCTGAGGTTTATGCAGATCCTGGCCAGTGAAGAAAAACACAACACAATCTTGAAAGATTGAACACTAAATTAAAGGAACAAATTGAAATTACCAAAAAGTTTAAATCAGAAAGTGACTTTACTGTTAAGGAGAATCAACTCCAAAACTCAATTGAGCAATTCCAGTATAATTTGAAAGAAAGGAAGCATAAGCAATACCTCAGAGATCTGCAGGATTTCAAAGATAATAAAATCTACCAAGTACTTGCAGATAGACCAGAGAGAGGGGATAGAGAGACTGATCTGTCCTCAACTGAAACTGGCTTTTCAGACAACGAAACTAGGGGGCTCACTACGAGGGGCAGGGCGAGGGGGAGGGGAGGAGGACATCGCAGAGATGATAGGTATCAGGCCACAGCCTCCAGACCCGGTTTTTTAGACCGACCTTACCAGCTCCGCAGTCGCAATCCCTTCAACAGGGAGGAGAGTCACAGATTTTAAATCTATCCGATAGGCAACTAGCTGTGGTGGAAATGTCAGTTCTGTCCAAGGGACTTTCCTTTGTTCCCAATTCTGATTTCTCTCCCTTTGACATGATAAAGGATTTGAACTTGTTCATTAGAAAACTAAGATGGCATAAATGTTTTAAGCAGAAAGAGAAAAAAACCTGTTGTGAATTGAATATTCTCCCTGAGCTATTACAGGATGCACAGTTATTGGCAGACTTGGAGACCACACCTGCAACGAATGTGGAACAAGGCCCCTTTACCCAATTAAAAAACACCAGCAAAAAAAGGCACCTGCTGGGGGGGGGACCTATCTGCCATTGACGTCTTCCTAAATTTGTGTACTAATGATATTAAGGAGCTAGCACAGAATCAATCCAGACACAATCTAAGTAGAGAATAGATGGTTGCCCTTCGGGGTCTGGAAATGGATGAGTCACTAATTTTCAAACCTTCGGACAAGGGGGGAACGTGGTGGTTATGGGGATAGAGAAATACAAAAACATGTGTCTATCCCTACTCAATGATCGTACCACCTACACCGTGGTTTCAGAAAATCCAACTACCAGGTGTTTTTCTGGCCTGGGGGCTATCCTCGCTAAAGCTAAAATGGATAAACTAATTAGCGAGGATGAATATCTATTCCTGCTACCCCGCCATCCAATTATGCCAATGTTCTATGCCCTACCTAAAGTTCACAAGGGCCTGGACCCTCTCAAGGGCAGGCCCATTGTGTCGGGCATAGGGAGCATTGGGCAAAATGTGGGGGTTTATATAGACAAGGTTCTAAGATCCTTTGTCACTTCCCTCCCCACCTATATAAGAGGCACCATGGATCTGCTTCGTAGGTTGGAGGGGATCTCTCTCGAACCTGGCACCCTGTTAGCCAGTATTGATGTTGAGGCTCTGTACTCCTCGATCCCACATGAATGTGGGATCCGTGGGGTGCAACATTTCCTCGACACAAGGGGTTGACAATACAGGGCTCATAATGAACTGATTACTACTCTTCTTGAGTTTGTACTTCACAACAATTTTTTCTGCTTTGATGGCAAAATCTTCCACCAGCTCAGGGGCACTGCAATGGGGAGCCCCTGTGCCCCCACTTATGCAAACTTGTTCCTGGGCTGGTGGGAGGATAGTATTGCCTTCTCTGAGACTTATGAAATATATCTGGCCTATGTTGACCTATGGGTCAGATATATTGATGATATTCTTGTACTTTGGAGGGGCACGAGGGATTCCTTTTGCCAGTTTATAGCATCTATGAACAAGAATGATATTGGCTTGAAATTCACTTTTGAGATACAAGAAGACAAACTACCATTTTTGGACATCCTAATTGCTAAATCAGAGAGGGGAGATTGTCTGGAGACTACGGTCTACAACTAATTCATTGTTAAGGTGGGATAGCCATCATCCATATCCCCTAAAAAGAGGTATCCCCAAGGGCCAGTACCTTAGATTACGACGTAACTGTTCTAGCCAAAAAGACTTTAAGGCTAAGGCTGATGATCTCAGGCAGAGGTTTCTGGCCAGGGGTTACCCCGATCGGATACTGAGAGAAGCATTTCATTATGCTAGTAGACAAAATAGAGGGTCTCTCCTTACTCCCCTGGATAAGGAAGAAAAAAATCACTAAGGAGACAAGGCTTATCTGTACTTTTGATAACGGGGCAGCATCTGTGAAAAAGATAATTAGGGAACACTGGGGGATCTTGGGCATGGATGAGGACCTTAGGAGTTGTGTGGGTGGTGCACCTAGCATCACGTATCATAGATGCAGAACTTTGGGGGACAGGCTTGTGAATAGCCACTTCAACCTCCCCAAAAAGGAGACATGGCTGCCTGTTAGACCAGCCGGGTGCTATAGATGTGGAACCTGTGTGGCATGCAAATTTATAAGACCTGGCAAGGAATTTGTTAATGAGAATACCCAACAACTGTATACAATTAGTAACATAGTAACATAGTAACATAGTTAGTAAGGCCGAAAAAAGACATTTGTCCATCCAGTTCAGCCTATATTCCATCATAATAAATACCCAGATCTACGTCCTTCTACAGAACCTAATAATTGTATGATACAATATTGTTCTGCTCCAGGAAGACATCCAGGCCTCTCTTGAACCCCTCGACTGAGTTCGCCATCACCACCTCCTCAGGCAAGCAATTCCAGATTCTCACTGCCCTAACAGTAAAGAATCCTCTTCTATGTTGGTGGAAAAACCTTCTCTCCTCCAGACGCAAAGAATGCCCCCTTGTGCCCGTCACCTTCCTTGGTATAAACAGATCCTCAGCGAGATATTTGTATTGTCCCCTTATATACTTATACATGGTTATTAGATCGCCCCTCAGTCGTCTTTTTTCTAGACTAAATAATCCTAATTTCGCTAATCTATCTGGGTATTGTAGTTCTCCCATCCCCTTTATTAATTTTGTTGCCCTCCTTTGTACTCTCTCTAGTTCCATTATATCCTTCCTGAGCACCGGTGCCCAAAACTGGACACAGTACTCCATGTGCGGTCTAACTAGGGATTTGTACAGAGGCAGTATAATGCTCTCATCATGTGTATCCAGACCTCTTTTAATGCACCCCATGATCCTGTTTGCCTTGGCAGCTGCTGCCTGGCACTGGCTGCTCCAGGTAAGTTTATCATTAACTAGGATCCCCAAGTCCTTCTCTCTGTCAGATTTACCCAGTGGTTTCCCGTTCAGTGTGTAATGGTGATATTGATTCCCTCTTCCCATGTGTATAACCTTACATTTATTATTGTTAAACCTCATCTGCCACCTTTCAGCCCAAGTTTCCAACTTATCCAGATCCATCTGTAGCAGAATACTATCTTCTCTTGTATTAACTGCTTTACATAGTTTTGTATCATCTGCAAATATCGATATTTTACTGTGTAAACCTTCTACCAGATCATTAATGAATATGTTGAAGAGAACAGGTCCCAATACTGACCCCTGCGGTACCCCACTGGTCACAGCGACCCAGTTAGAGACTATACCATTTATAACCACCCTCTGCTTTCTATCACTAAGCCAGTTACTAACCCATTTACACACATTTTCCCCCAGACCAAGCATTCTCATTTTGTGTACCAACCTCTTGTGCGGCACGGTATCAAACGCTTTGGAAAAATCGAGATATACCACGTCCAATGACTCACCGTGGTCCAGTCTATAGCTTACCTCTTCATAAAAACTGATTAGATTGGTTTGACAGGAGTGATTTCTCATAAACCCATGCTGATATGGAGTTAAACAGTTATTCTCATTGAGATAATCCAGAATAACATCCCTCAGAAACCCTTCAAATATTTTACCAACAATAGAGGTTAGACTTACTGGCCTATAATTTCCAGGTTCACTTTTAGAGCCCTTTTTGAATATTGGCACCACATTTGCTATGCGCCAGTCCTGCGGAACAGACCCTGTCGCTATAGAGTCCCTAAAAATAAGAAATAATGGTTTATCTATTAAATTAAAGAATTCATTAACTGTAAAACCACTGGCGTGATCTACAGGGCTCTGTGCACATGTGGTCAGACCTATATTGGAAAAACGATCCGAGAATTTAGGAGACGTGTGGGAGAGCACCTTGGTGATATACGTAACCACAGGGACACCCCATTGCGAAACACATGAATGGGACACACGGGGGCAATACCAAGGGGCTCTCCTTCATGGGAATAGATAAAGTTCCAAAACCACCAAGGGGTGGTGATTTGGATAGAATGCTCCTCCAAAGGGAGGCCAAGTGGATATTTCTACTTGACACATGTGACCCCAGAGGACTTAAAGAACAACTGAATTACAGCTGTTTTCTGTGACTTTGTCCTCCCTACTACTCCGGCCCAATGATTCACTTCTCCCCTTCTCCCCTCCTATTCCCCTCCTCCGTCTCGCCCTATCTAAAAATAAAGATTATTAAAAATAAAGATTATTATTAAAAGATTATTATCTCCTCTTATTTATTTGTCTGTTACTATACGTGTTATGACTGACACATAGTCTGCCATTGATATATTGCATTTCGTTTCTGGGCTCTAGTGATTGAAGCAGTCAAAGAAAGCAGAATTGCCAATATGTCCACAGGGACTTATAGGGATGTGGCCAC
Source organism: Ranitomeya imitator (assembly GCF_032444005.1). Lineage (NCBI taxonomy): Eukaryota > Metazoa > Chordata > Amphibia > Anura > Dendrobatidae > Ranitomeya > Ranitomeya imitator. The sequence goes on from NC_091285.1 coordinate 441,393,165, forward strand.
TGCTTTCTCCCTTTTTTGGTGACACCCTTTATCTATTTATTCTCTGTAGTGCTGTCTCCTCTTTTTGAGGTCACCTTGCTACGATTAGGGGTGCAACATCACAATCTTTTTGGAATCTGATTTTTAATTGTATCTATGCTGTTTCCTCACATGTTTATGACACGCAGAGTGAATAGTTTTCCCTCCCCCCTCCCCCCCTCTCTTTCCCGTAACCTATATGTGGAATATATGATTACCATTCATTTTCTTACCTCTGAATTTATTATCTTTGTGGTAGCTTCCACTTAGCATGGATAATTCATGTTTAGAACATTGCACTGTATCTAGTTATGATGTAATCTTTCCATATAAAGTGCTTATATATTAACTTATGCGCCGTATAGGGGTTATGATTTACGTCTTATTGCTATGGTGTCGCTATGACAAGCGATGGGTTACGCCCACAGTGGGGTGTTGACACCTCTGGATTGTGTGCGTTCCATTACTCTAATGCAAGCGCACACATACGGGATGCAATTGGTTATTATGTACCCAACAGGGCAGCCGGACCTCCGATATATACGCCGGTATACAAATATGTGCGACATGCCGTAAGTATACAAGGTGATACTGTATCACCATGCTTGGGTTACGGGCTTACCGCGTCTTGTTGCCATGGCGTTGCTATGATAAACCTTCGGCTACGCCCACAATATGGCGACAATGCTCCTGGATTGCGTGCGTTCCATTACTTGGATCGCACTCACCCGGCGCATATGCGGATATGACACATTCAATATGGTGGCCGTACTTCCGGTGTGCACGCTGCCCACATGGTGTGACTCACCGGGACTGTAAGTACACCGCATCACCATGCTTGGGTTACGGGCTTACCGCGTTGCCATGGCGTCGCTATGATAAACCTTCGGTCACGCCCACAATATGGCGACGATGCTCCTGGATTGCGTGCGTTCCATTACTTAGATCGCACTCACCCGGCGCATTTGCGGATATGACACATTCAATATGGCGGCCATACTTCTGGTGCGCACGCTCAACACATGGTGTGACTCACCAGGACTGTAAGTACACAGCGTGTGACAATATCGCCATGTAATAACATATGATAATTCCTGCTAACGGACACACCAAAAGTATATCGTACAGTAATAATAGGACTATAAAAAATCCAAATGTGTCCAAATAAAAGGATAAATTATCGCTCTACGTGAAATGTCAGATGAAGCTTATAGAAAAAACACGTATTTAATGAACAAATAACAAACTTTATTAAATGGTATAAAAACAGACAATTTAAAAAATAGCCAACAGTGCTATAAGTGAGCCAAGAAAAAAACCCTAACAGGCATCACCAATGGATGGGCAGATAAATCACAAAGTGTGACAGGCTGAACACTACATAGCTCAATACATAATCATAATATACCGGGGTGTAGAAAAAACACTAACCATGACTGATAAATAGTTAATACAGAACCCTACTGATCAGGATCATCGGTCCCCAATACAAAAAATAAATCAGTATATAAGTAACTGTAGGGTTAGAGTAAGTGATCGACTAAGCTCTTGAAAGAGTACTAGAGCTAAGGCTGCAAACAGTCCATAATGGTACAACCCCTGAAATCCTAGACGTTAATCTAAGATAGCACAAGTAAGGAGAGAGTTACATAGTATGGAGCTTACCAACATCCAGATGGTGATGCCACGACCCCAATGCGCATTTCGGCGCTGTGCCTTCGTCAGGGAGAATGGCATCACGGCAGAGACATGCCCTTTTTATATGACCAGTGGCCAATAGGAATAAGCAGTCTCAGAATCATGCGACCGGAAGTTAGACCGAGGAGGATCATGGACCTTGTAGTGAGATGCCGGACTCGCGTGGTAACAAGCGGCGCATGACGTCCGGCATCTCCGAGGAGAGTGACGTCGGCAAGAGCGTCACGACTGGAAAGCACCTCATAAAATAGGGAAAGAAGTGCCCTAGGGACATATATGTGCAAGGGGAAAAAAAATATAATTATGGAAACGAATATTGATACTACAAAATTAGATAAAGTGAGTAAAAAAGGGGAAAAGAAAAAAGAAGGAAGAGACACTGCTAATTGAAACGTAACAAAAGTGAATGAAAAATTATTAATGTAAAATTAGATAATGTGAGTAAGAATAAGGAAAGAAACGAGAAAGAAAAGACACCACAAATTAAACCATAAAAAAGTGAATAAAGAAAGTTAATATAAAATAGGGAATCACAGAATTCCAGAAATACAAGTGATAGGATAATATGGGCATAATAAGTGCATAACTTACGTGAACATATAACTAAAAGTGAAAAAACAACCCAACTTGTGTATATTGTATAATATAAAAGATCAGAAAAATAGACCAAACATGCAGAGTGTCTAGGACCCACACAAATGCATGTCGGAGTATGTACATATTATACTGGTATTATAAAGTGTTTAAAGGGACAGCGCAGATAGTAAAAGAACTATATCTATAGAATAAAATTGGATATAACAATCCATAATAGAATCACACATTGATCATGCTCAAATTATGATATAGCTAACTACAGTATAAACATTAATAAAGTGCAATATTATACGAAAATCCAAAAGGGATCCGTAGAAATATGTTGGACCGTAAAAAGACAGAAACATATCTAAGTGTCACATATAAGGGCTATTCGAATTTTCCTTGTTGTCACAGGAATGTAATCTTGTAGAACGCAGATAGTTGTATGACGATCTCTCCTGTAGAAGTCCACCGCGATCACTCAGAGACGCATATATAGAATTTTGCCACGAACATACTAAGTCTCTTAGTCTAGGAAGAGGTTTCACATGTACCCATTCAGATGGAGACGTTTATTCTCAGCGAGGTAAGGCAAGCGTAGGACCTGGTATAAGAGAGATGCCGTAAAGGGGCTACCAGGTACACATAAAATTGGCCATTTTTATGCGCTAAACGCTTTCATTTTTCATATTTCTAGTGCAGTAATGCAGTTCAAATTTCGTATTTCAAGTTTGTATGTTCTAGCGCTGCAGTGTGCTGCCTTATTTACTTGAATCTGATTGAAAGCATGCTCAGAATGATTCAGGTAGTGTTGAAAGCCAAAGGTGGATTTATAAAACACTATCAAAATATTAAAAATTTAAATTTAGATCTTTAGGAACAAAACAGTAACAATGCAGTGACAAGACAATGATCTGCATAACTAATCATATGCTAAATAGATGCTAGTCAAATTTAAAGGGAACCTGTCACCCCCTGGCGTTTTTAACTAAAAGAGCCATCTTGTGCAGCACTCATGCTGCATTCTGTCAAGGTGGCTCTTTTATTTGAGGTTCCTTCCAACGCTGAAATATTCGTTTTTATAATTTGCACCTCATACCTGTAGTACTACAGCTCCTGGAAAGAGACATACAGAAAGCTGAACATTGTTCAGTGAGTGTGCAGGAGAGCTAAGCACAGGTGAGTGATATCAGCGGAGACCAGCTAAGAGCAGGCTGCCTCCTCCTGAGGCGCAGATAACCAGTAGCTGGACCACCGAGGTTGTAAGGACTCTACGACTTACATCAGAGAATGGCAGGACAGCTGAACTGCAATTTACCTGTCCGCCTTAATACCCAGGAGGCACGGTGACACCTATAGAGCCCGGGGAGTGCTAGAGTCCCTGTATCTGAAGCCATAGGCAGTAAGGGACAACAACACCACCGCGCTAGAGGAAGGCTTTGATCTCCACCTGGATAAGGGGACTCCTAACTTGCCTTCATGCCTGCCGGACCCTGCCTGCCCTGTGGTCTGGTACCCTAGACTGTGGCTGCCTGAAGTCTTTAGTAAACCAGGTAAAGAGACTGCAAACCCGTGTCCTCGTTCCTTACTGTGCCATTCACCATCTTCCATCTGCACACCGGGAGCCCTGGGGATACCCTTCACCTGTGGGAATAGTTATACCATCTAGCTGCCATAACATCACCCCAAAGGACCCCTTAAGGTAGCGTTGGTCCACACTGACTGAATACCACAGGTGGCGTCACGAACATAAACCGTATTCATTAAATTCCTTTAAAGACTTTCCCCTTTTACATGGGTGCCCAGGGTCATGGACCGGGTCGCCATCGTGACATCCTCCTGTGAACACCACCGGACCCAGTACCGAGTACCCCACGGCCCTGGCGGGTGACTCACATGCACTGAATGGAATGTTGATAACATGAGCATGGTTTCTATGTGCAGCAGGAAGAGAGTTATAAATAATGGTGGAAGGAGGTCTGGGATTAGGGGAGATGTCACCAGCGACTGAGAGAAGCAGATAAAAGAAAAATAGCAGGTGGTTCAATGATTCATAGGAGTGTTTTGTGCATTGTATGATGGTAGTGGATGGTTTGGGGCAGGCTCGGACTGGACCATAGGGTAACAAGAGAATCCCTCGGTGGGCCCCTGTGCAGGTCTAGACCCCCAACCTCTCTGTATGAGCAGAACTTAGCATAATTCAATTGATTCTGTACAGAAAAAGCAACATCTCATCACTCATTAATCAAGCTTCACAGTTTATTATTACATAGAGATATAGGTATATTTGTGAGCTAGGGTAGTGTAATATTTGTATGCAGGTGGGCCTCCAAAGTCAGTGTTACAGGTGGGCCCTTGCATCCCAGTCCGACACTGGTTTGGGGTGAGAATTGTCAGTAAAGCCTGAGCATTGTACATGGGAGAGGGGAGAAGAGAGGAACTGATGTGGAGAGAGTGCACAGAATCTGTAAAAGTGTGATGTATGTGCAAGAAAGTAGCAGCTAGAACATAGATGAAGCAAAGAGATATGGAAAATAAAAAATGTAGTAGCACTGAACAAAAAGCATGTTTGTTTCATTATCTCGCATAGCTTACCTGTCTCCTGCCCTGTTGAACTGCCATGTTAAACAGCAATGCAGTTCGAAAATATTGCACCTAGATATTGTACATGTGCCCATTTCAGCCATATTCCGGTTAGATGTGTTCGGCCTCACTCAGTTCTTCTGCACATGACTGCATGTATACAAATTGCATACTTGAAATCACACGTCGACACTGGAGAATCCTGACAATGCACAAAGCAAGGATTCCCAAGTTTGCAGTCACATAGAGTGACTGCAGATTTGTACCCTAAGGCCGGACAACCCCTTTAATGTTCCTAGGTTTAAATGCCAACCAAAGAAGGGTGGTTCAATGGAATGGACTTTTATTTAAAAAAATATTTCTCTGCAACATTTTATAAAATATTTACACTGGGTTGTTACAGTTTGTATAAAATACACATTACTGAATTATAATAAGCCCAACTCATTTCTCCAGTCTACATCTGGATACAATTTCAGAGATATTTACTTAATGTATGTTACAATGGTTAACAGTACCAAATGTGGAGCTCCACACCCCTGTGCCATGACATAATCACTGGATATGATCACAGTACAATGGTATTTTATATACTAAAACATTTAGCAAAATAGGAACAGATACTTAGTTCAGCATATGTGGGAAAATCTCAAACAGAAATACTTCCAAGATAAATATTTTAGATGTAAAAATATGCCTGTATCTGGGAATGACTCAATTACACTGAAATATATTAGCTCTAGATTACATTATGATATTAATAGACTGAAGAAACATTTTGTAATGAAAGCGGTGACCAACATGGTAACATGAAAACCATGCAATAAAGATGAAAATTGAGTTTGCCTGGTTTAACAGATTTCCCCCAAAATTTGATTAGCAGCTAATCGATTCTCTGCAAACAGGAACGCCATCAGGGCATTACTGCCCTGACTTGCGTATGGGGCTCGGTAAGCAGAGGGGGCCCACATCGGGCCCTGTCTCATCTGCTCACCGGGCCCCTACCGGCAGGCTAAACTGGGCCCTTAGCGGCGCTGCGGCAACACTATTGACGTGCGGGTGCGGGCCTGCGCCCGCACGCGAATAGTTAACAGCTGCCAGCCAATCGGAGGCTGGCAGCTGACGTCAGAAGCAGCGCGCACGTTGCCGGCGTCTGACGTCAGTGTCAGTTGCCGGCAAGTGCACGCTTCAGGTGAGTGGAGGGAGCTTCGTCTTCGCCACAGGAGCGCGGCCAGGTAAGAACTTTTTTTTTTTTTAATATTGAGACACAATGGGGCAGAATGCTGAAGCACTGGGGGCAGAATGATGGAGACACTGGAGCAGAATGCTGGAGCATTGGGGGCAGAATGCTGGACACACTGGGGTCAGAATGCTGGAGACACTGGGGGCAGAATGCTGGAGACACTGTGGGTAAAATGCTGGAGACACTGAGGGTATAATGCTGGAGACACTGAGGCAGAATGCTGGACACACTGGGGGTAGAATGCTGGAGACACTGGCGGCAGAATGGTGGAGACACTGGGGCAGATTGCTGGAGACAGTGAGGAAGAATGATGGACACACTGGGGGCAGGACTCGAGACACTGGGGGCAGAATGCTGGACACACTGGGGGCAGAATGCTGGACACACTGGGGGCAGGACTAGAGACACTGGGGGCAGAATGCTGGACACACTTTGGACAGAATGCTGGAGCACTGGGGCAGACTGCTGGAGACACTGTTGGTAGAATGCTGGAGACACTGAGGCAGAATTCTGGACACACTGGGGGCAGAATGCTGCAGACACTGGGGCAGAATGCTGGACACACTGGGGGCAGGACTGGAGACACTGGGGACAGAATGCTGGACACACTGGGGCAGAATGCTGGAGACACTGGGGGCAGAATGCTGGAGCACTGGGGGCAGAATGCTGGACACACTGGGGGCAGAGATGCTGGACACACTGGGGGCACAGATTTTGGAGCACTGGGGGCAGAATGCTGGAGACATTGGGGGTAGAATGCTGGAGACACTGGGAGCAGAATGCTGGAGCACTGGGGGCAGAATGCTGGACACACAGACAGAATGCTTGAGCACTGGGGGGCAGAATGCTGGAGACACTGGAGGTAAAATGCTGGAGACACTGGGGGTAGAATACTGGACACACTGGGGGCAGAATGCTGGACACACTGGGGGCAGAATGCTGGAGCACTGGGGGCAGAATGCTGGACACACTGGGGGCAGAAAGCTGGAGCATTGGCGGCAGAATGCTGGACACACTGAGGCAGAATGCTGGACACACTTGGGGCAGAATGCTGGACACACTGAGGCAGAATGCTGGACACACTGGGGGCAGGACTGGAGACACTGGGGGCAGAATGCTGGACACACTGGGGGCAGGACTGGAGACAGGTGGGGCAAAAAAGGAGATACGGGGCATGATTGGAGACACGGGGCAGAATGAAAGACATGGGGGCAGGATTGGATCATGGGGCATGATTGATACGATGGAGATAGATGGGTCAGGATGGGGAGATCATACATTACGCCTAAACAGATTCAAAAATGGCATCATGCTACATCAGCAAACTGCTGGAGATGTGGCACCGAAGAAGGTAGCTACACACACATATGGTGGTCCTGCCCGACGCTCGCCCCCCTATGGAGGGAAGTTAATTCTATCATACATAAGCTATTAAATAAACGTATTACATTAAAGCCGGAAAACGTATTTCTACATATTCCAATTTGGCTAAATGACAGGACTGCTAACAAATTAGCTTAATTGATTATAGCAGCGGGGAAATCCCTGATTTCGATAACCTGGAATTCCAGGACAATACCCGCTGCCAACCAACTACAGGCTAGAATTGAACAATTACATCACATTGAGGAATTAGCTGCAAGAGTCAATCACAACTTAGATAATTTTCACCACATCTTGAAGCCTTGGACCCACTATAGAACACAACAAACATTTCTTGCAGAAATAATGCCAGAAACTGATAATCTATCTCCCCAGGGTGCCACCAAACCCCCCCCCCCCAAGCCTCCTTCCTAGCCCTACTACCCCAACCAGCTTCTCCCCAACTCTTTTCTCATTTCTCCAACATTACCTTAATCGTTAATAAATGACAGTATAAACATGATATTAATAGTACTCCAGAAGATAGAAACAATTAGAACTCTTGTACTAGTCATACGCTTTAAAATCGAACTGTGTTATTGTCATTATTATTGAATTTGATTGTTTAAGCAAAAAATTTCTAATAATAAAAAGAACATTGAAAGAAAGGATGGGGAGATCATATGGGGCAGAATGGATACTCATGAGGGCAGGATGGGAGAACATATGGCTGACGCCAGGAATAAGACACACGGGGGCCAGGATGGGGAATATTATTACCTTAGGGGCTAATTAAGGGATATTACTGCAGTCATGTATTTATTTTATTTTTTGAGGATACTGTTTTAAATGGGGGGACGGTCCTGTTACTGTGTACAGCAGGGGTGTCAAACTGCATTCCTCAAGGGCTGCAAACAGGTCATGTTTTCAGGATTTCCTTAGCATTGAACAAGGTGCTGTAATCATTATGTGTGTAGGTGATTAAATTATCACCTGTGCAATACAAGGAAATCCAGAAAACATGACCTGTTTGCGGCCCTTGAGGAATGCAGTTTGACACCCCTGGTGTACAGTGACACTATGTCGCCTTTTTTTCTTCATGTGGTGTAATGTAGAAGTTGGGAAAAATTAAGTAATGTGTTCTGCAAGCGGAGCTTGAGATAACTGTGTTATTTCCTGCAGAGACAAGTCCTGGCTGGAAGAAGTGATGGCGGTCTGTGCTGGATGAAAGATGAAGGATTTCACCTAGAGATGTCACTGGTGAGTCAGTGTGTTACCTATACATGGTATACTATATACAGAGCTCCTGTGTATAATGTCACCAGTGATCACTGTATAACCTATACATTATATACAGAGCTCCTGTGTATAATACCACCAGTGATCACTGTATTACCTGTACACAGACACTGCATAATAAGTACAGATCTCCTGTGTATAATGGCACTTATGGTGATAGTATTGTATTTTTTTATTACTGATCAGTAATGTAGTATTCAGTCACTATGTGGTGGTAATATGTGGTCTGGACATGGTGTTGCGGTATTTGTCCCTTGTATGTGCTATTTGGTCACTTTGTGGTGGTAATATGTGGTCTTGTCATGGTGCGGTGGTATTTGTTCCTTGTATGTGATTTTCCATCACTGTGGTGGTAATATGTGGTCTAGTCATGGTGCTGTGGTATTTGTCCCTTGTATGTGCTATTTGGTCACTATGTAGTAATAATATGGTGTCTGATCATGGTGTAGCGGTATTTGTTCCTTGTATGTGATATTATTAGATCACTGTGGTGGTAATATGTGGTCTAGTCATGGTGCGGTGGTATTTGTTCCTTGTATGTGCTATTTGGTCACTATGTGGTGGTAATATGGTGTCTGGTCATGGTGCGGTGGTATTTGTTCCTTGTATGTGATATTATTCGGTCATTGGTGGTATTGTGTGGTCTGGTCATGGTGTTGTGGTATTTGTTCCCTGTATTTGATATTATTCGATCACTGTGGTGGTAATATGTGGTCTGGTGTAGCGGTATTTGTTCATTGTATGTGATATTATTGGTCATTTTAAAAATTGAAAAATAAATAAAAATATACCTAAATTGTATTGCATATTTTAACAAATATTTAGTAGGTTACAGTAGAGTAGGGCCCAGCCAAAAGTGTCTACCGTGTTATGGTGGCAGCTTAAAAAATCTTTTGGCCAAATCAAAAGCTGCCGGCTATATGTGTGATCTGGTGATGGGAATTGTTAATGTGTGATAGGTGAGAAGTGGAGTTTTTCCAAGAGAGAGCGGTGGGGCTGTGGACAGTTCGAGGGGTGGAGGCGGCGCTGGGGTGGAGCCTGGGTGGAGTCTCAAAGGGGCCCCGAAAATTTTGCCAGTATGGGGCCCCGAAATTTCTAGTGGCAGCCCTGGTTGCAAATCTCAATACCCCAAAGCCTATAAGTGCTTGGAAAATATATTTGCAACACTCTGAGGTCTATAAGAACTGTATGCACAAACCATTTTGAACTCTTTAACTCAATCACAGCCTTAGTAATGGTATTATGACTTCATATCTGGTTATTGGCAAACGGCTGGTGGGGACCGATGGTAACTAGGGATAAGCGAGTAGTGAAATAATCGGACTCGCTATACTCGTAACGAGTAGGTCTTAATACTCGGGTATTCTTAACGAGTAGCAAGTCCAATGCAAGTCAATGGGAAATGTGAGTAATTTTATGCTGGACCCTACAAAGCGCTCTGGGGGCCTGAGGAGAAGGCTGAAATGGGTGAATGATTGCTTAAAAGCAGGTGTTAAAAAGCTGTGTGTTGGTTACCACACGAAGAAGCCACCCATCATCATCACAAGGGGTTCTGAAGTCTAAAGGGTGGACTACTGTCCTTGTTGCTCCACTGCCACTGCACAATGTGCAGGCATAGTGTCTTCAAAAAATTAGCCCTAGGGGCTGTATCATGGTTGATGCAGGAAGGATGCCTCAAGAGCCAGACAATTATGACACTAGACTACTAGCACGGTAGTTCCAGTGCCCAATATCAGGCATACGCATAGTGTTTCCAAAAAATTGCCCAAGGGGCTGTATCATGGTTGATGTAGGAAGGATGCCTCAAGAGCCAGACAATTATGACACTAGACTACTAGCACGGTAGTTCCAGTGCCCAATGTTCAGGCATACACATAGTGTTTCCAAAAATTTGCCTAAGGTGCATGACACCATGGTTTATGCAGGAAGGAAGCCTCAAGAGCCAGACAATTATGACACTAGACTACTATGTGCAGGCATAGACATAGTGTTTCTAAATATTAGCCCAAGGGGCTGTATCATGGTTGACGTAGGCAGGAGGCCTCAAGAGCTAGACAATTATGAAACTAGAAGACACAAAAGAGCACAGTGAGGTCAAAAATACTCTGTTGTAAAAAAAAATCACAGTAATAAGCAAGTGCTAGTCAAAAGATGGAAAAAACAGGTAATTTAGTTGATACTTTTTTTGCAAAAAAATGTATACTAAGCTGCTCCACCAATCGTCAAGGTATACCCATATATGAACCTAGACTTCTATGTACAGACATAGACATAGTGTTTCCAAAAATTAGCCCAAGGGGCATGATACTATGGTTGATGCAGGAAGGAGGTCTCATCACAATTGCCTCCGATTGGAAATATTAATGAATGGAACTGTGGCACCCCAGGGTCCTGGTCATCACAGTAGCATTGCTTTCCTCACGGGGAGAGTGATGTTATGTTTGGAGGCAAAAAGGGATAACTGTCACCAGGTAAACACAAGTATGCAACATGTTCACACTCTAGGCCTCCAGGGGGAGCTTTTGATCCTATTTAATAGGTGACTCCCCATATATATGGTAGTTTGAAGGGAACGCTAGACAGTTTGTGCCAGGAAGCAGACTGGAGCAGTCTGTGGCAGAAGAAGGTGTACGGAGCTGTGTAGCCGCAGTGCTGCAGCTCCTTGGAAGAGATTATACAAAAGCCGAATATATTGCAGTGAGCATGTAGGAGAGAAGAGCACAGGAGAGGAACACCAGTGGGAGACCAGCCACAAGCAAGCTGCCTCCTTCTGAGGTGCAGACACCGGTAGCTGGAACACCGAGGACTGTAAGTGACTCCACGAGTTACATCAGAGACGGCAGGACAGCTGAACTGCAAGTTACCTGTCCACCACACACACCTGAGACACAGTAACACATAGAGCCCGGGGCGTGCTAGAGTCCCTAAAAACAGGCTCGAGTTACCTGTCATGCAGGTATTGTCCTATCCTACATGGGTACAGAGATGAACTGTGAGAACCTTATCTGAAGCCAAAGGCAGTAAGGGACTACAACACCACCGCGCTAGAGGAAGGCTTTGATCTCCACCTAGATAAGGGGACCCCTAACTTGCCTTCAAGCTGGCCGGACCCTGCCTGCCCTGTGATCTGGTACCCTGGACTGTGGCTGCCTGAAGTCTTAGGTAAAGAGACTGCAAACCTGTGTCCTGGCTCCTTACTGCGCCATTCTTCATCTTCCATCTACCCGCCGGGAGCCCTGGGGATATACTTCACCTGTGGGAAGGTATACCATCTAGCTGCCATAACATCACCCCAGAGGAGCCCTTAAAGCAGCGTCGGCCCCACTGACCAAATACCACAGGTCGTGTCACAAACATAAACTTTATTCAATTTCCTCTTTTACATGGGCGCCCAGGGCCACGGACTGGGTCGCCACCATGACACGGCCCCTTAAGTACTGGACCCGGTACCAAGTACCCCACGGCCCTGGTAGGCGACTCAGAACATTGTTTCTAGCTTGTTGACCATGAAGTACATGTGGCAGAAGCAGGAGTAGGATACACATTTAATTAGAAGGAGGAAAGGGGTTTGTATGGGAAGGGATGGACGTGATTACCAGTAGCATAAAAGAATGTTTTGGGTGGCTTTAGGTTGGGATGAGGTCATCTGGAGGGCTTAAAAACTGTGGCAAAACTTGTTAAATTTTATCAGAGTCAGCCTGTCTGTGTTCTCTGTAGTCGGCCGTGTGCGTGTGCACTGAAAACATGCTCTGACACCACATTAGCAGCAGGGCAGACCAGCACCTCCAAGGCATATAAGGAGAGGTCTAGAAAACTGTGCAGCTTGGATACCAGTAATTAAATGGAACCGAAGAGTCAGGAAGAATGCAGGTATAGTAACTTAGATACTCGTTGATCATGTTGTTCAACTTCTGCCTCCTTGACATTGTTACCGGTCCACATAGCACTTGCTGATGAGCCGGTTTATTGAAGATGGCCCAGTTTGTGGACATTTTCCCCCACCTCTTTTGGACCTGCTGGGCGTGTCTCTCTTCATTAATGCATACTGCTGCAAAGAGCTGGTACCTCTGCTACCAGCGGTGCCGGAGTCTGATATTGTCATCAAATGATCGACAACAGCCCTCTAGATGGATTGTGAAACCTCTTGGTGACTGCAACAGTGGCTAAGAAAATTTATCCTTGTACCGTTGGTCGAGAAAGGTGGCCAACCAGTATAGGTTGCTATTAAAAATGTGGATCACGTGAGGGTTTTGTGACAAACAATTAGACATGAAGAACTGTGCCATGTGTGCCAAGCTGCACTGTGGCAAATGTTCTGTGGCTTCAAAAGGAGTAACAATATCCATCCTCTCCTCACACTGACTCTCCTCCTATTCCTCCTCTCCAGCCCACCCATGCTGGACAGACCTGAAGCTGGGGTTGGGAGTCCCCTTTGTAGCATCATGGGTCCCCTCAGTACCACATAAAAATAAGTCCTCTCCCTCCTCATCTTCCTCCTCATCTTCATCACCCAATCTTGCCTCATCATGATCTGGGCTGGGTAGGATCATCCAGTGTGAAATCTTGCTCCATACTCTGCTGATGGGCACTGAAAGATTCCATGTTTAGATTATGCACACCGGGAAAAATAGTGCCGGCTGGGAACAAAGTATCATGGGGCTGCCACAGCCAAGAGATCACGGAAAGACTGTGTCCCCCAAAATCCTAAATGGCAACATCTCTCCACGGCTAGCAACTTGGCAATGTGCGCATTTAGTATTTGTGCTTGTGGGTGCGTGGGTTGGTATTTATGCTACCTTTCATAGATCTGGGGCACGGACAACTGGATGCTTGGCTGGGACAAAGAAGTGGATAGGATTATTGCGTCCTGTGTTTCTGCAGCCACAGCTTGTAAGCAGGAGGTACAAGCATCTGCTTCCTGGCCAGCAGATTGGGAAGGACGGCTCACAGGCGACATGGCAGTGGTTTGATCCACCAATAGATTTGGTAATCTATTGTTCCGCCCACTGACGAGGATGCTTGGCTGCCTTGTATTTACACATACTGGTGGTGCTCTGGTTGCCTTTGCTTGGCCTCTGCTCAGCTTCGTATGGCAGATGCTACAGATGACCATGTTTGGTTCAGAAGGACTATCCGAAAAAAAATTCCAGACAGAAGAGGAACTCCCCCTTGCCTTGACTTGGGGCACAAAGGGATTGCTCTTGGCAACCATTGACACACTTCACACTCTGCTGAAACCAGTAGCCCTTGGTGCCTTTGTTGGTGCTACGTATCCATCTTCTTCCTCTGTGCTACTGTGTTGACAATGCGTACCAACGGTCCTGGTCGGATCAGTGGACTCATCATCGACCACCTCATTGTCCAAGTCATCCTCCTTCCATGTTGATATTGTCGGCTAGCCAGATGGCAACTGTGTCAAATCATCATCAGCCTTCACCTCTTGAGCCGATATGTCACGTGGCTGAAAGTGGCTTTCTTCTGTCCATGGGTTTTCAAATATTTGGCCATGAACAGACGATACTTCCTCACGTTCCTCTTCAATGTTGCGCATTGAGAGGCCAGAGGCAACCAAAGGATCATATGTACCAAACAGATCATCGGAGTGGCCAAGCATAGGGTCAAATGTTTCCTGTGACTGCTGAGCGGGGAGGAAGTAGGAACAGGTTGAGGATTGGGTGTGTTAGGGCTAGCGGAACGCACCGAGTAATAGGTAGATAACTACAAGGTGCGTTCGCAGTCCGGGATCCACCGTGCAGAGATATCTGCTGCTAAGTAAAGGCGGATGGACTCTGAGCTCACACGTGGGTTAAGCTTCACCCCGTGTGAACTGATAGCGAACTCTGTTGCTTCACAGAATCGTGCTGTACACAAAACTAAAACCCTAACTAGGGTTGTGCTTGCTCTGGAACGCTTCTGTGCTAACCGCACACATGAAGGAACCAGATGCTAAGCCAACGGCTAATTGCCCCCACTGACGCTAGCTGCCTGCCTGAGTGTACAGTCCCAATGCTACAGCTTCATACCACATAAGAACGGAGTGGTATAGTATCCACTGGCATAAGCCAAAACACATTTGATACTAGCGCATGGCCGTGCGGCCATGCGAGCCTTAAATAGTTGCAGCACGTACAGGGCCTTAAAAGAAGGACCAATGGAGTTGCTGCAGTACCTGAGCATGTGACCCTAAATCTCTGAGAGATCTTGCCCTGGGCATGCTCAGAGTGCAAAGCAGGACTTAGTCCTAGCACCTACAAGGACCTTCCAAGAAGGACCAATGGAAGTTGCTGCAGTACCTGAGCATGTGAACCTAGATCTCCACTGAGAGATCTTGCCCTGGGCATGCTCAGTGTGTGCAAGGCAGGACTTAGTCCCAGAAAAGCCTGCTCACTGCAGATCAGTACAGGGTACAATAGCAGAGCCTGGAGAGGCAGTAGTAACCCTTTGCACAGCACCAGTCCTAGCGAGATGCTGGGAGCGACATCTCCGCTGAGCAGGCTGCACTGCGGCCGATGCAGAATGGGAGACCGCAGCAGACACGGATCGAGATTCCCCCTGTGCAGCAGAGGAAACTCGACTCCTAACATTACCCCCCCTCCTAGGGCCCCCCTCCTTGAGCCTCCTTACGCTCAAAAGCTGCAATGAGCAGCGGAGCCCGAATGTGCTCCAAATGCTCCCAGGTTCTATCCTCTGGACTGTGGCCCTTCCAGTCCACCAGATAAAATTTCTTGCCACGTACCACCTTGCACCCCACGATAGCATTCACCTCAAACTCATCCGTGGATGAGCCCGATGTCCCGGCAGATGACTCAGAAAACCGGGACAAATTTAACGGGCTTTAAGAGGGAAACGTGAAAATTATCTGTGTTACCAAGGCGTGAAGGAATAGCCAAACGGTAGACCACAGGATTGACCTGTTCCACAACCTTGAATGGGCCAATGTAGCGAGGTGCAAACTTAGTGGACTCAACTCGCAGCCTGAGAACCACACTAAGTCACCAGGAGCAAAGGTCGGAGCGGGGCGCCGGTGTGTATCAGCCGAAACCCTCATTCTCTCCTTGGAGACCTGGATGGGCATCCTGTGTGCGGTCCCAGATGTCACGTGCCTCCACCGCCCAGTCTGCTACCCTAGAATCGGTGGATGACACGTGCATGGGCACAGGGACACGCGGATGTTGGCCGTAATTAAGGAGAAAAGGAGTCTGACCAGTGGAATCGGCTACGGCGTTGTTCAATGCAAATTCCACCCAAGGGAGCAAAGATGCCCAGTCATCCTGCCTAGCAGAGACAAAATGTCGCAAGTATGTCACCAGAGTCTGGATGGTTCTCTCTACCAACCCATTCATCTCGGGATGATATGCAGAGGAGAGATTCAGCTCTATGGTGAGTAAACGGCAGAGCTCTCTCCAAAACCGAGACGCAAACTGGGGACCCCGGTCGCTGACAATTTTATCAGGCATTCCATGTAAGCTGAAAATATGTTTTATGAACAACGCCGCCAAGGCCCATGCAGAATGTAACCGTGGAAGCGGCACCAAATGCACCATCTTGGAAAAATGATCGGTGACTACCCAGATAATGGTGCAGCTACGAGACTTGGGTAAGCCCACCACGAAGTCCATCCCGACCATCTCCCAGGGCCTGTCTGCCACCGGCATGGGGTAAAGTAACCCAGCAGGCCGTTGTCGCGGAGACCGATTCTGGGCGCAGGAGACACACGCCCGAATATAGTCCCCAACGTCATGGGCCATATGCGGCCACCAGTTCGTCCTCGCCAAAAGCTCAGATGTCCTCTTGGTCCCAAAATGTCCACCCACTCTGGACGAGTGAGCCCAAGAGAGAACCTCCGGTCTCAAATTCGCTGGTACGAAAGTCTTGCCCGGGGGCACGGACTCTAGCGAAACCGGAGCCACAGTTCTCAGGCTCTCAGAAGGGACAATAAGCCGAGGCTCCTCCTCCTCCTCAGATGACACTACGGAGCGGGAGAGAGCGTCGGCACGAATGTTCTTCTCCCCAGAGAGAAAATGGAGAGTAAAATGGAACCGGGAGAAGAACAGGGACCATCTAGCCTGGCGAGAATTCAGCCACTGGGCCGTCTGTATATATACCAAGTTCTTGTGGTCAGTGAACACTTGGAAGGGAAAGCGAGCTCCCTCCAAGAGGTGTCTCCACTCTGAAAAAGCCAACTTCATGGCTAGCAACTCCCTGTCCCCGATGGAATAATTCCTCTCCGCTGGTGTGAAGATCTTGGAGAAGAAGAAGCAAGGATGCTTCCGACCTTGAGCATCCTTTTGGAAAAGGACTGCTCCAGCACCAACGGATGAGGCATCCACCTCCATGACAAATGGCTTATCTACATCAGGGCGATGTAGGATGGGTGCGTTAGCGAAGTGTGACTTAATCGAGAGAAAAGCCTTGTGGAGACATCCTCTGACCACAACTTGGGATTTGCTCCCTTCTTAGTAACATAGTAACATAGTTAGTAAGGCCGAAAAAAGACATTTGTCCATCCAGTTCAGCCTATATTCCATCATAATAAATACCCAGATCTACGTCCTTCTACAGAACCTAATAATTGTATGATACAATATTGTTCTGCTCCAGGAAGACATCCAGGCCTCTCTTGAACCCCTCGACTGAGTTCGCCATCACCACCTCCTCAGGCAAGCAATTCTTGGTGAGGACTACCAAGGGAGCTACCAATGTTGAGAAGTGTGGGATGAACTGACAATAGTAGTTAATGAACCCCATAAAGCGCTGCACTGCTTTAAGTGAATGGGGTTCCTGCCAGTCCATCACAGCCTGTAGCTTGGCAGGATCCATAGCCAAACCCTGGGCAGAGATGATATAACCAAGGAAAGGCAAGGACTCCTGCTCAAACACACACTTCTCCAACTTGGCGTAGAGGGAGTTTGCCCGTAAGAGGTCGAAGACTTTGCGAACATCTCTCCGATGGGAGTCAATATTATTATTATTATTATTATTATTATTTATTTATATAGCACCATTGATTCCATGGTGCTGTACATGAGAAGGGGTTACATACAAGTTACAAATATCACATACAGTAAACAAACTAACAATGACGGACTGATACAGAGGGGCGAGGACCCTGCCCTTGCGGGCTTACATTCTACAGGATTATGGGGAAGGAGACAGTAAGTTGAGGGTTGCAGGAGCTCCGGTGTTGGTGAGGCGGTAGCTCCTGTGTTGGTGAGACGAGAGTAGATGAGAATATCTGGAGAGTAGATGAGAATATCATCCAGATAGACTACGACCGAGGTGGTGAGCATATCCCGGAAAATGTCGTTCACAAAGTCTTGGAAAAGTCTTGGAAAACGGCTGGAGCATTACCGAGCCCGAAGGGCATCACCAGATATTCATAGTGCCCATCCCCATCTCGCCCTGGGCATGCTCAGAGTGCAAAACAGGACTTAGTCCTAGCACCTACAAGGACCTTCCTTGAAGGACCAATGGAAGTTGCTGCAGTACCTGAGCATGTGACCCTAGATCTCCACTAAGAGATCTTGCCCTGGGCATGCTCAGTGTGTGCAAAGCAGGACTTAGTCCCAGAAAAGCCTGCTCGCCGCAGATCAGTGCAGGGTACAATAGCAGAGCCTGGAGAGGCAGTAGTAACCCTTTGCACAGCACCAGTCCCAGTGAGACGCTGGGAGCGACGTCTCCGCTGAGCAGGCTGCACTGCGGCCGATGCAGAATGGGAGACCGCAGCAGACATGGATCGAGATTCCCCCTGTGCAGCAGAGGAAACTCAACTCTTAACAGGATGACCCATCGTTCTGTGTATTGACAGTTGGGGTTAGTGTTGAAGTTAGAATTGAGGGGTTTCCAGTGTTTAGGCACATCAGGGGTCTCCAAACGCAACATGGCGCTACCATTGATTCCAGCCAATCTTGCATTCAAAAAGTCAAATGGTGCTCCCTCCCTTCCGAGCCCCGACGTGTGCCCAAACAGTGGTTTACCCCACATATGGCGTACGAGCGTACTCAGGACAAACTGGACAACAACCATTGGCATCCAATTTCTCCTGTTACCCTTGCAAAAATAAATAATTGCTTGCTAAAACATAATTTTTGAAGAAAGAAAAATTATTTTTTATTTTCACGGCTCTGCGTTATAAACTTCTGTGAAGCACTTGGGGGTTGAAAGTGCTCACCACACATCTAGATAAGTTCCTTGGGGGGTCTATTTTCCAAAATGGGGTCACTTATGGGGGGTTTCTACTGTTTAGGCACATCAGGGGCTCTGCAAACACAACGTGATGCCCGCAGACCATTCCATCAAAGTCTGCATTTCAAAAGTCACTACTTTCCTTCCGAGCCCCGACGTGTGCCCAAACAGTGGTTTACCCCCACATATGGAGCATCAGCGTACTCAGGACAAACTGGAGAACAACTTTTGGGGTCCAATTTCTCCTGTTACTCTTGTGAAAATAAAAAATTGCAAGCTAAAAAATAATTTTTGAGGAAAGAAAAATTATTTTTTATTTTATCGGCTCTGCGTTATAAACTTCTGTGAAGCACTTGGGGGTTTAAAGTGGTCACCGCACATCTAGATTAGTTCCATGGGAGGTCTCGTTTCCAAAATGGGGTCACATGTGGGGGAGCTCCAATGTTTAAGCACACAGGGGCTCTCCAAACACGACATGGTGTCCGCAAACGATTGGAGCTAATTTTTCATTCAAAAAGTCAAATGGCGCTCATTCCCTTCCGAGCCCTGCCGCATTCCCAAACAGTGGTTTACCCCCACATGTGAGGTATCAGTGTACTCAGGAGAAATTTTAGGATCCATTTTATCCTGTTGCCCATGTGAAAATGAACAAATTGAGGCTAAATGAAATTTTTTGTGAAAAAAAAGTACTTTTTCATTTTTTTGAATCAATTTGTGAAGCACCTGGGGATTCAAAGTGCTCACTATGCATCCAGATAAGCTCCTTGGGGGGGTCTAGTTTCCAAAATGGGGTCACTTGTGCGTGAGCTCCGATGTTTAGGCACACAGGGGCTCTCCAAACGCGACATGGTGCCCGCTAAAGATTGGAGCCAATTTTTCATTGAAAAAGTCAAATGGCGCTCCTTCCCTTCAGAGCCCTGTCGTTCGTGCAGACAGTGGTTCCCCTCCCCCACATATGAGGTATCGGCGTACTCAGGACAAATTGTGCAATAACGTTTGGGGTCCAGCTTCTCTTTTTACCCTTGGGAAAATAAAAAAAATTGTTGCTAAAACATCATTTTTGTGACTAAAAAGTTAAATGTTCATTTTTTCCTTTCATGTTGCTTCTGCTGCTGTGAAGTACCTGAAGGGTTAATAAACTCCTTGAATGTGGTTTTGAGTACCTTGAGGGGTGCAGTTTTTAGAATGGTGTCACTTTGGGGTATTTTCAGCCATACAGACCCCTCAAACTGACTTCAAATGTGAGACGGTCCCTAAAAAAATGGTTTTGTAAATTTCGTTGTAAAAATGAGAAATCGCTGGTCAAATTTTAACCCTTATAACTTTTGTTTCCAAAATTGTGCTGATGTAAAGTAGACATGTGGGAAATGTTATTTATTAACTATTTTTGTCACATAACTCTCTGGTTTAACAGAATAAAAATTCAAAATTTGAAAATTGCGAAATTTTCAAAATTTTAGCCAAATTTCCATTTTTTTTTACAAATAAACGCAAAAATTATTGACTTACGTTTACCACTATCATGAAACCCAATATGTCACAAAAAAACAATCTCAGAATCGTTAGGATCCGTTGAAGCGTTCCCGAGTTATTACCTCATAAAGGGACACTGGTCAAATTGCAAAAAACGGCCAGGTCATTAAGGTCAAAATAGGCTGGGTTATGAAAGGGTTAAACCTTTATGGTGTAATGTGTTACCAGTGGTTTTCTTGGTTACTTTGGCCCCAGCTGCCTTGAGATCATTAACAAGTTCCCCTTGTCACCACCTTGCGGTCCGGGGCGCCTACTTTCTCTTCCCCGCCTGTTCTTACCTCTGTTGTGAATTCTGTTGTCGAGCTCCCTCCTGTGGTCATGAATGGTACTTCGGTGAGTTCTGTCCGTGGGCTCCCTCTGGTGGCTGTGAGTGGAGCTGCTGCTTCTGAGGTTCCTTACACAGGTGACGTGGTTTTTCCTTTGGTTGGCTGCTCTATTTAACTCCACTTAGATCGTTACTCCATGCCAGCTGTCAATGTTTCTGCATTGGTTCAGTTCGCTCTTGGATCTTTCTGGTGACCTGTCTACTCCAGCAGAAGCTAAGTTCCTGATAGTATCTAATTCGTTCATTGTTTTCTTGTCCAGCTGGATATCATGATTTTGCCTTGCTAGCTGGAAGCTCTGGGATGCAGAGTGGCATCTCCGCACCGTTAGTCGGTGCGGAGGTCTTTTTTGCACACTCTGCGTGGTCTTTTGTAGTTTTTTGTGCTGATCGCAAAGCTACCTTTCCTATCCTCTGTCTATTTAGTAAGTCTGGCCTCCCTTTGCTGAAACCTGTTTCATTTCTGCGTTTGTGACTTTCATCTTTACTCACAGTCAATATATGTGGGGGGCTGCCTTTTCCTTTGGGGAATTTCTCTGAGGCAAGGTAGGCTTTATTTTCTATTTCTAGGGCTAGCTAGCTCTTAGGCTGTGACGAGGCGCCTAGTTAGCGTCAGGAGCACTCCACGGCTATTTCTAGTGTGTGTGATAGGATTAGGGATTGCGGTCAGCAGAGCTCCCACATCCCAGAGCTTGTCCTGTGTGAGTTTTAACTATCAGGTCATTCCGGGTGCTCCTAACCACCAGGTCATAACATACCTCCTCCAGTCCTGTCCTGAGCCAGCAGGGTCACGCTCCAGTCGTCCGCCGGCGCTCCGGGGTCCGTCCCTGCAGACATGCGGTCCGGGTCCTTGCTCCCTTGTCTGCTGCACTTCCTCCTTCCTCTCCCTCTCCTAGGGAGTGCATAGGGGGCGGGCAGGCTAGCTCTCTGGCTTCTTAAAGGGCCAGCCCGACCTTACTCACCACCCCTCCTCCCGGCCTATCACTTTGAGGCTGGAGGGATAAAAGGATCTCAGTCACTTCTGGTCGCCGCCTGGGCAACTTCTACTATCCTGAAGTTGCTTCTCCAGGTCTGCTCTAAGGTAGTCTTTCCAGTCTCATTTCCCTGACTTACTCTGTGTACCTTTTTCCCTAGGTTCGAGCCTGGTTGTCTCAGCAACCCTAGTTTTGGATCCAGTTCGGCTCCCTGCAGTCTTCTGCCTTCATCTAAGTTCTTCGTTCTGCCCTGTTTTTGCCTCTTCATTTCTTCCCTGCCTCCTAGGTCGGTTTTACACAGGTAACTGTCTCATTGGACCCTCTATTGGTGGTCAAGGGGAAATCCCTGTATAGGGGTCACTCCAAGCCTTGGACTCCTTAGAGGTTCTCTGGTGTTTTGGTCCTGTGGCCTTCCTTTGGGGAGTCTTCCCTAGTATATTGGTATTTCTGTACAATAAAGCTTTTGAACCTGCTTTCCTAGTCTGGCTCTCCCTTCCTGGTATCAGCAACCGTTGTACTTGCGGTCCAGTGGGTCCACCCGATAGATCCATATATAGGGCATAACACCCCCGTGTAGTTTTAGGCTGAACTCTCACCTTCCTCATGATCAAGGATACCCCACGATTTGAGATTTTGCATGGTGCCCCAGATCAATGTCGGTTGACAGTCATTTTGTATTTTTTCCATTGTCTTACTATTGCAGCAACAGTTGTCTCCTTCTCACTTAGCGTCTTACGTATTGTTTTGTAGCCCATTCCTGCTTTGTGCAGGGATATGATCTTGTCCCTGACATCCTTATAAAGCTCTTTGGTCTTGCCCATGTTGTAAATGTTGGAGTGTGACTGATTAATTGAATCTGTGGTCAGGAGTCTTTTAAAAAGGTGACTATGTAAGACAGCTGTTTTTAATGCAGGTAATGAGTTGATTAGGAGCGTCTAACTGGTCTGTAGGAGCCAGAACTCTCAGGCTATGTGCACACGTTCAGGATTTCTTGCAGAAATTTCCTGAGAAAAAACGGACATTTTCTGCAAGAAATCTGCATGCATTTTTTGCGCATTTTACCACGTTTTTGGTGCGTTTGTTTGCGAATTTTTGCAGACATTTCCCAACGCATTATATAGCGGGAAATCTGCAAAAAATCTGCAAAATTAATGAACATGCTGCGTTTTATACCGCGATCATGTGCACAAAAATTGCAGAATGCATTCTAAATGATGGGATGCATAATGTATGCTGTTTTTTTGCGGTTTTATCGCGTTTTTACAGCGAAAAAGCCGCAAAAAATCAGCAACGTTTGCACACAGCCTCAATAGTTGGCAGGGGATCAATTACTTATTCCTCACTGCAAAATGCAAATAAATTTATATAATTATTACAATGCGATTTTCTGGATTTTATTTTTGATATTCTATCTCTCAATTATCCTCTCAAAATTAACCTACCCTTAAAATTATAGACTGTTCATATCTTTGTCAGTGGGCAAACTTACAAAATCAGCAAGGGATCAAATACTTATTTCCCCCACTGTATATGATGGGCCACTTATTATGTTCCAGTATATTATGGATGGGCCCCATAAGATCCTCCATATATAATGGGTCAAATATGATGCTTTATATATAATGGGCTCTATATGATGCTCCATGTATGATGTGTGCTACTGCACTTGGGCCCAGAAGTGGAGAGGGGCCCCTGCAGGGCAGCTAATAATGAGGGCAATTTGGCTTGTATATCCAGCCCCAAAGATCCGTGGGGCCCTGCCCAGATTGCCCTATTTGCGGTGGCGGAAGGGAGGAATCCCTGCAGCTCCACTGCCTACAAGAGAAAATGGCAGCAGAGCTGAACTGCAGTGATCCGTCTTGCTTCCTGCCTGTGCTTCCTGTCTCACACAGCAGTCAGCAGCACGGTCGGATGACATCATACTTCCGCACCACTGCTGTGCCAGAAAGAGGATGCTGCCGGCGATGGTGATGCTGCGGGAGAGCATGCAGAGAGGTGAGAGGTGCTGTGTGTGTGTACGTACATGTGTGTGTAGAGATGAGTGATGGTATATGTGTGCATGTGTGAGTAGCGCTGCGGAGGAACGTGCAGATAGGTGAATGGTGCTGTGTGTGACTGTGTGTGTAGGTGGAGGTGAGGGCAATGATGGGGGTGATGGGGAGAAGGCAATGATGGGTGGTGGAAATGACATTGATGGGGTGGTGGAAAGGGCAATAATAGGGGTGGTGGGGAGGAGAAAATGATGGCGGTGGTGGAATGGGCAAGGATTGTGGTGGTGGGGGAGAAGGCAATGATGGAGATGATGGAAAGGACAATGATGTTGGTGGTCGAAAGGGCAATGATGGGGTTGGTGGGAGGAGGAAATGATGGAGGTGGTGGAGTGGGCAATGATGGGGTGGTGGGGGAGGAGGAAATGATGGAGGTGGTGGAATCAACAATGATGGGGTGGTGGGGGAGAAGGAAATGATGGTGGCAGTGGAAAAGACAATGATGGGGTGGAGGGGAAGGAGGCAGCGATGTAGGTGGTGGGGAAGAAAGTAATGATGGAGGTGGTGGAAATGGCACTGATGGGGAGTGGGGTAGAAGGCAATGATGGGGTGATGGAGAGGGTAATGATGGGGTGGAGGGGGAGAATGCAATAATGGAGGTGGTGGAAAGGACAATGATGGGGGTGTTGGGGAGAAAGCAATGATGGAGGTGGTGGAAAGGGCAATAATGGGGGGAGGAAATGGTCGAGATTTTGAAATGGGCAATGATGGGGGTGGTGGGGGAAAAGGCAATTATGGTGGTAGCGGAAAGGACAATGATGGTGGAAAGGGCAATGATGGGGTGGTGGGGAGGGGGAAATGATGGAGGTGGTTGAATGGACATGATGGGGTGGTGCGGGAGAAGGCAATGATGGAGGTGGTGGAAAGGGCAATGATGTGGGTGGTGGGGGAAGAAGGCAATGATGAAAATGTTGAAGAGGGCAATGATGGGGGTGGGGGAGAGTACAATAATGGGATGCGGTGGGGAGGAGGACAATGAGGGGTGTTGGGGATTGGGATGGGAGGAAGGGAGATTTATAATGGATTTAGGAACAGGGGGAGGTGGAGGAAGATGTTATAACCTGTCAAATGAAACATTCTGATTCTGATCAAAATGTGTACAGTATGTTATAGAGTCAGAGGAATTAAACTAATATACAGTATATAAAAAACTCAATTATATACAAGAATCAATGTTCCATATAGAAAAAACTACATACCATAAGAAACCCAGGTTCACATAGTCTCACAGACTCTTGCATAGGCCTGTAAACATAAATCTTTTAAAATCAGAGCACTAGATAGATACATGTACATTAGTCTCACAGACTCACAGACTCTAAACCTCACGAGTCACTAGATAGGCATTGTGTCGCTCAATATCATAAAATTCTGAATAGGCCTCTAAACATCAGTCTTTTAGACTCATGCAAAAATTCTCAATCCATAAATAGATATTTGTACATTAGTCTCACAGGCGTATAGACTATAAGACTTAAGAGCCCCTAGATAGGCATGCATCAAACAGTCTCATAAACTCGACGCGTTTCTCCTCCCATCAGAGGTTCATCAGGAGTGTATTCATATATTATCAGAGACCGCTACTTATCTTTTTATGTTGGTTGTCCATAATGACACAGGACAGGAGCACGTCAGGTCTATACCCTCCAGATAGAGTGCCTATTAGGGTTGAGCGAAACGGGTCGAACATTTTCAAAAGTCGCCGACTTTTGGCTAAGTCGGGGTTTCATGAAACCCGATCCGACCCCTGTGCGGGGTCGGCCATGCGGTACGCGACTTTCGCGCCAAAGTCGCGTTTCAATGACGCGAAAAGCGCCATTTCTCAGCCAATGAAGGTAAACGCAGAGTGTGGGCAGCGTGATGACATAGGTCCTGGTCCCCACCATCTTAGAGAAGGGCATTGCAGTGATTGGCTTGCTGTCTGCGACGTCACAGGGGCTATAAAGAGGCGTTCCCGCCGACCGCCATCTTACTGCTGCTGATCTGAGCTTAGGGAGAGGTTGCTGCCGCTTTGTCAGAAGCAGGGATAGCGTTAGGCAGGGTCCATTAACCACAAAACCGCTTGTGCTGCAGCGATTTGCACTGTCCAACACCACCCTCGGTGTGCAGGGACAGTGGAAGTTTTTTTTTTTTTTTTTTTCCCCTCAGCGCTGTAGCTCATTGGGCTGCCCTAGAAGGCTCCCTGATAGCTGCATTGCTGTGTGTACGCCGCTGTGCAAACCAACTGCTTTTTTCAAAGCACAAATCCTCTTGTTCCTTCCTTTCTGCACAGCTATCTTTTTTGTTTGTCCACACTTTTTATTTCATTTGTGCATCAGTCCACTCCTTATTGCTGCCTGCCATACCTGGCTGAGATTACTGCAGGCAGGGAGATAGTAGCTGCCTGCCATACCTGGCTGAGATTACTGCAGGCAGGGAGATAGTAATTGTAGGACATTCCCTGTTTTTTTTTTTTTTTTTTTTTTGGTGGGAGATTAAGATTGGCAATTTGGCATTTCTGCTAGAGTGCCATCCCTGTGTGTGCCATCTCTCTCACATAGTGGGCCATAGAAAGCCTTTTCATTTTTCTGTATTTTTTTTTGTGGGGTGTATAAATTCTCCCTGATAAAAATACAGTGGGAGATTAATATTGGCCTTTGAGCTTGTGTGCCAGTCCTGAGTGTGCCATCTCTCTCACAAATAGTGGGCCATAGAAAGCCTATTTTATTTTTTTTTGGGTTTTATAAATTCTCCCTGAAAAAAAGGGAGATTAATATTGGCCTCTGGGCTTGTGTGCCAGTCCTGAGCGTGCCATCTGTGCCAGCCCTGAGCGTGCCATCTCTCTCACAAATAGTGGGCCATAGAAAGCCTATTTAATTTTTTTTTTGGTTTTATAAATTCTCCCTGAAAAAAAGGGAGATTAATATTGGCCTCTGGGCTTGTGTGCCAGTCCTGAGCGTGCCATCTGTGCCAGCCCTGAGCGTGCCATCTCTCTCACAAATAGTGGGCCATAGAAAGCCTATTTAATTTTTTTTTTTGTTTTATAAATTTTCCCTGAAAAAAGGGAGATTAATATTGGCCTCTGGGCTTGTGTGCCAGTTGTGAGCGTGCCATCTGTGCCAGTCCTGAGCGTGCCATCTCTCTCACAAATAGTGGGCCATAGAAAGCCTATTTAATTTTTTTTTTGGTTTTATAAATTTTCCCTGAAAAAAGGGAGATTAATATTGGCCTCTGGGCTTGTGTGCCAGTTGTGAGCGTGCCATCTGTGCCAGTCCTGAGCGTGCCATCTCTCTCACAAATAGTGGGCCATAGAAAGCCTATTTAAATATTTTTTTGGTTTTATAAATTCTCCCAGAAAAAAAGGGAGATTAATATTGGCCTCTGGGCTTCTGTGCCAGTCCTGAGCGTGCCATCTGTGCCAGTCCTGAGCGTCCCATCTCTCTCACAAATAGTGGGCCATAGAAAGCCTATTTTTTTTTTTTTTTGGGTTTTAGAAATTCTCCCTGGAAAAAAAAAGGGAGATTAATATTGCCCTTTGGGCTTGTGTGCCAGTACTAAGCGTTCCATCTCTCTCTCTCTCTCAGTCAGTGGGCCATAGAACGCCTATTTTTGGTTTTATTTGTTTTCTAAATTCTCCCTGAAAAAATCATTTTATTTTATTTGGTTTCTAAATTCTTCCTGATAAAATCATATTTTTTTTATTATTTTTTTTTCTAAAGTCTCCCTGAAAAAAAAAAAAAAAAACAGTGGGAGATTAATATTGGCCTTTCTGCTTGTGTGCCAGTCTTGACTCCTGGGTGCGTCATCTCTCAGTCAGTGGGCCATAGAACGCCTATTTTTGGTTTTATTTGTTTTATAAATTCTCCCTGAAAAAATCATTTTATTTTATTTGGTTTCTAAATTCTTCCTGATAAAATCATATTTTTTTTATTATTTTTTTTTCTAAAGTCTCCCTGAAAAAAAAAAAAAAAAAACAACCAAAAAAAACAGTGGGAGATTAATATTGGCCTTTCTGCTTGTGTGCCAGTCTTGACTCCTGGGTGTGCCATCTCTCTCTCTCTCTCTCTCTCTCTCTCTCTCTCTCTCTCTCTCCAATTGTGGTCCATAGAAAGCCTATATTTTTTTTCCTTGATTTGGGTTCTAAAATCTACCAGAGAAAATAACTACATCAATCATTGGTAGAAAAATATTGGCCTCTGGGTTTGTGTGCCACTCCTGACTCCTGTGTGCGTCATCTCTCAGTCAGTGGGCCATAGAACGCCTATTTTTGTTTTTATTTGTTTTATAAATTCTCCCTGAAAAAATCATTTTATTTTATTTGGTTTCTAAATTCTTCCTGATAAAATCATATTTTTTTTATTATTTTTTTTTCTAAAGTCTCCCTGAAAAAAAAAAAAAAAAACAAACAAAAAAAACAGTGGGAGATTAATATTGGCCTTTCTGCTTGTGTGCCAGTCTTGACTCCTGGGTGTGCCATCTCTCTCTCTCTCTCTCTCTCTCTCTCTCTCCAATTGTGGTCCATAGAAAGCCTATATTTTTTTTCCTTGATTTGGGTTCCAAAATCTACCAGAGAAAATAACTACATCAATCATTGGTAGAAAAATATTGGCCTCTGGGCTTGTGTGCCACTCCTGACTCCTGTGTGCGTCATCTCTCAGTCAGTGGGCCATAGAACGCCTATTTTTGTTTTTATTTGTTTTATAAATTCTCCCTGAAAAAATAATTTTATTTTATTTGGTTTCTAAATTCTTCCTGATAAAATCATATTTTTTTTATTATTTTTTTTTCTAAAGTCTCCCTGAAAAAAAAAAAAAAAAAAAAAAAAAAACAAACCCCCCAAAAAAATGGGAGATTAATATTGGCCTTTCTGCTTGTGTGCCAGTCTTGACTCCTGGGTGTGCCATCTCTCTCTCTCTCTCTCTCTCTCTCTCTCTCTCTCTCCAATTGTGGTCCATAGAAAGCCTATATTTTTTTTCCTTGATTTGGGTTCCAAAATCTACCAGAGAAAATAACTCCATCAATCATTGGTAGAAAAATATTGGCCTCTGGGCTTGTGTGCCACTCCTGATTCCTGTGTGCGTCATCTCTCACTCAGTGGCCCATAGAAAGCATATAGTTTGTTACATTTGTTTTCTAAATTCTCCCTGCAAAAATCTATTTTTTTTTTTTTGGGGGGTTTCTAAAGTGTTCCTGAAAAAAATAAAAATAAAAAAAAAATAATAGTGTGACATTAATATTAACATTTGTGCTTCAGTGACAGTCCTGCGTGTGGGGCATCTCTCTAATTTGCAGCCACCAAAAAAAGAGTGTGTAACATTGTGCCTGATTTTCGCTGTGGTCTCACCAACCTGTAAAGGGGTAGCTAAATCATACTGAAGTTATAGCTCACCGTGTAAGTTGTGTGACTGCAACAAATAACGTTAGTTTGGTTACGTTTTTAAAACAATGAGGAAGTCTAGTGGAAGAGGTCGTGGCCGGGGGCGTTCATTGTCAGCTGGTAATGAGGGTAGTGGTAGTGGTGGAGCATCAGGTGGTCGTGGGGAAAAAAATATTGCACCTAAGTCTGGAGCTGTGGAGCCAGGTTCGTCGTCCGGCTACACAAGGCCTCGAACGCTCCCTTTTCTGGGATTAGGAAAACCGCTTTTAAAGCCGGAGCAGCAAGAGCAAGTTTTGGCTTATCTTGCTGACTCAGCCTCTAGCTCTTTTGCCTCCTCTCGTGAAACTGGTAAAAGTAAAAGCAGCGCGTCGTTAGTGGATGTTCACGGTCAGGGACAAGTCACTTCCTTGTCCTCTTCAGCAAAAACAACAACAGAGAAGAATGCAGCAGGCGACACAACGGGTTACTCCATGGAGCTCTTTACACATACCGTCCCTGGCTTAGAAAGTGAAGCAGTTAACAGTCCATGCCCATTACAAATTGAATCTGACATGGAGTGCACTGACGCACAGCCACAGCCAGACTACTATGCTGGTCCTTTGACTCAGACCACAACATTGCCCTCGCAGGGTGCTGATCAAGAATCAGACCCTGATGAGACTATGTTGCCCCATCACGAACGCTATACCACCGAACGACACGGTGACACAGACGAAGTTGCGCAGGAGGTACAAGAAGAGTTATTAGATGACCCAGTTCTTGACCCCGATTGGCAGCCATTGGGGGAACAGGGTGCAGGCGGCAGCAGTTCTGAAGCAGAGGAGGAGGAGGGGCCGCAGCAGGCATCAACATCGCCACAGGTTCCATCTGCCGGGCCCGTATCTTGCCCAAAACGCGTGGCAAAGCCAAAACCTGGTGGAGGACAGCGTGGCCATCCGGTTAAAGCTCAGTCTGCAATGCCTGAAAAGGTATCCGATGCTAGAAAGAGTGCAGTCTGGCATTTTTTTAAACAACATCCAATTGATCAGCGCAAAGTCATCTGTCAAAAATGTTCTACTTCCTTAAGCAGAGGTCAGAATCTGAAAAGTCTCAATACTAGTTGCATGCATAGACATTTAACCACCATGCATTTGAAAGCTTGGACTAACTACCAAACGTCCCTTAAGGTTGTTGCACCCTCGGCCAATGAAGCTAGTCATCAACGCAACATCCCTTCCGGCAGTGTAGGACCACCATTTAGCGCACCACCTGCTGTATCTGTGCAGGTATCTTTGCCAGGCCAAAGCAGTCAGGGTCAGGGAATCACCAGTTTCGTAGTAGGAAACACTGCATCTAGGGCACCGGCGGCAACAATACCATCTCCCACCGTCTCTCAGTCTGCCATGTCCACCGGCACCCCCGCTAGTTCCACGATCTCCAGCTCTCCAGTCCAGCTCACCCTACATGAGACTATGGTTAGAAAAAGGAAATACTTAGCCTCGCATCCGCGTACACAGGGTTTGAACGCCCACATAGCTAGACTAATCTCGTTAGAGATGATGCCCTACCGGTTAGTTGAAAGCGAAGCTTTCAAAGACCTGATGGACTACGCTGTACCACGCTACGAGCTACCCAGTCGACACTTTTTTTCCAGAAAAGCCATCCCAGCCCTCCACCAGCATGTTAAAGAGCGCATCGTCCATGCACTCAGGCAATCTGTGAGCACAAAGGTGCACCTGACAACAGATGCATGGACCAGTAGGCATGGCCAGGGACGTTACGTGTCCATCACGGCACACTGGGTAAATGTGGTGGATTCAGGGTCCACAGGGGACAGCAAGTTTGGGACAGTTCTGCCTAGCCCACGGTCTAGTAAACAGTTGTCTGTAGCCGTTCGCACCCCCTCCTCCTCCTCCTCCTCCTCGTCCTCCTGCAGAAGCAAGAGCTCGTCCACAGACCGCAGTCGCACAAACACTCCATCCGCACCTGCCACTGTTGCACACCAGGTCTCCCATTATGGGGCAGCTACTGGCATACGTCAGCAGGCTGTATTGGCTATGAAGTGTTTGGGCGACAATAGACACACCGCGGAAGTTCTGTCCGAGTTCTTGCAGCAAGAAACGCAGTCGTGGCTGGGCACTGTAGATCTTGAGGCAGGCAAGGTAGTGAGTGATAACGGAAGGAATTTCATGGCTGCCATCTCCCTTTCCCAACTGAAACACATTCCTTGCCTGGCTCACACCTTAAACCTGGTGGTGCAGTGCTTCCTGAAAAGTTATCCGGGGTTATCCGACCTGCTCCTCAAAGTGCGTGGACTTTGCGCACATATCCGCCGTTCGCCTGTACACTCCAGCCGTATGCAGACCTATCAGCGTTCTTTGAACCTTCCCCAGCATCGCCTAATCATAGACGTTGCAACAAGGTGGAACTCAACACTGCACATGCTTCAGAGACTGTGCGAACAGAGGCGGGCTGTTATGTTTTTGTGGGAGGATACACATACACGGGCAGGCAGTAGGATGGCAGACATGGAGTTGTCAGGTGTGCAGTGGTCGAAGATTCAAGACATGTGTCAAGTCCTTCAGTGTTTTGAGGAATGCACACGGCTGGTTAGTGCAGACAACGCCATAATAAGCATGAGCATCCCCCTAATGCGTCTGCTGATGCAAAGTTTGACGCACATAAAGGATCAGGCGTCTGCACCAGAGGAAGAGGAAAGCCTTGATGACAGTCAGCGATTGTCTGGTCAGGGCAGTGTACATGACGAGGTACCGGGCGAAGAGGAGGTGGAGGATGAGGAGGATGATGGGGATGAGTATATTTTTAATGAGGAAGCTTTCCCGGGGGCACGGGAAATTGGTGGCGTGGCAAGGCCGGGTTCTGGTTTTTTGAGGGACACAAGTGACGTAGATTTGCCTGCAACTGCCCCTCAACCAAGCACAACCGCAGATTTGACAACGGGAACTTTGGCCCACATGGCGGATTATGCCTTGCGTATCCTCAAAAGGGACACACGCATTACAAAAATGATGAACGATGACGATTACTGGTTGGCCTGCCTCCTTGATCCTCGCTATAAAGGCAAATTGCAAAATATTATGCCACATGAGAACTTGGAACTAATATTAGCAACAAAACAATCAACTCTTGTTGACCGTTTGCTTCTGGCATTCCCTGCACACAGCGCCCGTGATCGTTCTCACACGAGCTCCAGGGGCCAGCAGACCAGAGGTGTTAGAGGGGCAGAAATCAGAAGTGGCGTTGGCCAGAGGGGTTTTCTGACCAGGTTGTGGAGTGATTTTTCTATGACCGCAGACAGGACAGGTACTGCAGCATCAATTCAAAGTGACAGGAGACAACATTTGTCCAGTATGGTTACAAACTATTTTTCATCCCTTATCGATGTTCTCCCTCAACCGTCATTCCCATTTGATTACTGGGCATCCAAATTAGACACCTGGCCAGAATTGGCAGAATATGCATTGCAGGAGCTTGCTTGCCCGGCAGCTAGTGTCCTATCAGAAAGAGTATTCAGTGCTGCAGGTTCAATACTAACAGAAAAAAGGACTTGTCTGGCTACCCAAAATGTAGATGATCTAACCTTCATTAAAATGAACCACAACTGGATTTCAAAATCTTTTGCCCCACCCTGCCCGGCTGACACCTAGCTTTCCTATGAAAAGGTCTTGCCTGTGGACTATTCTGAATGACTTTTCCAATCTCGTAATTTTCTTCACCTGATTGTCCAGCATACGACATGTTTCCACCTCACGAAATGGCCAAACTCCCCACACGGGGCCGTGCTATCGCCACTTTGCGCTTGGACCCTTGAGAGTGCTGTTTGTCTGAAGAGGTGGGTGTGGCCGCTTTTGGTCGACGGCACTGCCACTGGGTCCCTCATAGTACAATAAAGTGTCTCTGGCGGTGGTGGTGCGCACCCAACGTCAGACACACCGTTGTAATATGAGGGGCCCTGTGCCTGTACCGCCGGCCACAAGACAGTTCTCCCCCCCAGCTCAAACAGTGCTCTACCACTAGCAAAATTATCTCTCACAGCTTCACCAATGTGTAGTCTAGGCGCTGACATCCTTCAATGCCTGGCACTGACAATACCATTGTTTTGACATTTTTGTTATGTTAGGCCTTCGAAGCCTGTCTGCGGTCCCTTCTTTCTACAACTACTACACTGACCAGGCCACTGCTGGCCGTGTTACCCTGGAACCAATTTAAAAGTGCCTACAGTCAGCCCAATTTTGTTATGTTAGGCCTTCGAAGACTGTCTGCCGTCACTCCTTCCACTAGACTTCCACTGACCATACACTGCTGCCCATGTACCCCTGGAACCAATTTAAAGTGCCTACAGCCAGCCCAATTTTGTTATGTTAGGCCTTCGAAGCCTGTCTGCGGTCACTCCTTCCACTAGACTTCCACTGACCAGACCACTGCTGCCCGTGTACCCCTGCAACCAATTTAAAAGTGCCTACAGCCAGCCCAAGTTTGTTATGTTAGGCCTTGGAAGCCTGTCTGCGGTCACTCCTTCCACTAGACTTCTACTGACCAGACCACTGCTGCCCGTGTACCCCTGGAACCAATTTAAAAGTGCCTACAGCCAGCCCAAGTTTGTTATGTTAGGCCTTGGAAGCCTGTCTGCGGTCACTCCTTCCACTAGACTTCCACTGACCAGACCACTGCTGCCCGTGTACCCCTGGAACCAATTTAAAAGTGCCTACAGCCAGCCCAAGTTTGTTATGTTAGGCCTTCGAAGCCTGTCTGCGGTCACTCCTTCCACTAGACTTCCACAGACCAGACCACTGCTGCCCGTGTACCCCTGGAACCAATTTAAAAGTGCCTACAGCCAGCCCAAGTTTGTTATGTTAGGCCTTGGAAGCCTGTCTGCGGTCACTCCTTCCACTAGACTTCCACTGACCAGACCACTGCTGCCCGTGTACCCCTGGAACCAATTTAAAAGTGCCTACAGCCAGCCCAAGTTTGTTATGTTAGGCCTTGGAAGCCTGTCTGCGGTCACTCCTTCCACTAGACTTCCACTGACCATACACTGCTGCCCATGTACCCCTGGAACAAATTTAAAAGTGCCTACAGCCAGCCCAAGTTTGTTATGTTAGGCCTTCGAAGCCTGTCTGCGTCCCGTTCTTTCAACTACAACTACACTGACCAGGCCACTGATGGCCGTGTTCCCTTGGAACCAATTTTAACTTGCCTACAGCCAGCCCTATGTTATTATGTTAGGCCTTCGAAGCCTGTCTGCGGTCACTCCTTCCACTAGACTTCCACAGACCAGACCACTGCTGCCCGTGTACCCCTGGAACCAATTTAAAAGTGCCTACAGCCAGCCCAAGTTTGTTATGTTAGGCCTTGGAAGCCTGTCTGCGGTCACTCCTTCCACTAGACTTCCACTGACCAGACCACTGCTGCCCGTGTACCCCTGGAACCAATTTAAAAGTGCCTACAGCCAGCCCAAGTTTGTTATGTTAGGCCTTCGAAGCCTGTCTGCGGTCACTCCTTCCACTAGACTTCCACAGACCAGACCACTGCTGCCCGTGTACCCCTGGAACCAATTTAAAAGTGCCTACAGCCAGCCCAAGTTTGTTATGTTAGGCCTTGGAAGCCTGTCTGCGGTCACTCCTTCCACTAGACTTCCACTGACCAGACCACTGCTGCCCGTGTACCCCTGGAACCAATTTAAAAGTGCCTACAGCCAGCCCAAGTTTGTTATGTTAGGCCTTGGAAGCCTGTCTGCGGTCACTCCTTCCACTAGACTTCCACTGACCATACACTGCTGCCCATGTACCCCTGGAACAAATTTAAAAGTGCCTACAGCCAGCCCAAGTTTGTTATGTTAGGCCTTCGAAGCCTGTCTGCGTCCCGTTCTTTCAACTACAACTACACTGACCAGGCCACTGATGGCCGTGTTCCCTTGGAACCAATTTTAACTTGCCTACAGCCAGCCCTATGTTATTATGTTAGGCCTTCGAAGCCTGTCTGCGGTCACTCCTTCCACTAGACTTCCACAGACCAGACCACTGCTGCCCGTGTACCCCTGGAACCAATTTAAAAGTGCCTACAGCCAGCCCAAGTTTGTTATGTTAGGCCTTGGAAGCCTGTCTGCGGTCACTCCTTCCACTTGACTTCCACTGACCAGACCACTGCTGCCCGTGTACCCCTGGAACCAATTTAAAAGTGCCTACAGCCAGCCCAAGTTTGTTATGTTAGGCCTTCGAAGCCTGTCTGCGGTCACTCCTTCCACTAGACTTCCACAGACCAGACCACTGCTGCCCGTGTACCCCTGGAACCAATTTAAAAGTGCCTACAGCCAGCCCAAGTTTGTTATGTTAGGCCTTGGAAGCCTGTCTGCGGTCACTCCTTCCACTAGACTTCCACTGACCAGACCACTGCTGCCCGTGTACCCCTGGAACCAATTTAAAAGTGCCTACAGCCAGCCCAAGTTTGTTATGTTAGGCCTTCGAAGCCTGTCTGCGGTCACTCCTTCCACTAGACTTCCACAGACCAGACCACTGCTGCCCGTGTACCCCTGGAACCAATTTAAAAGTGCCTACAGCCAGCCCAAGTTTGTTATGTTAGGCCTTGGAAGCCTGTCTGCGGTCACTCCTTCCACTAGACTTCCACTGACCAGACCACTGCTGCCCGTGTACCCCTGGAACCAATTTAAAAGTGCCTACAGCCAGCCCAAGTTTGTTATGTTAGGCCTTGGAAGCCTGTCTGCGGTCACTCCTTCCACTAGACTTCCACTGACCATACACTGCTGCCCATGTACCCCTGGAACAAATTTAAAAGTGCCTACAGCCAGCCCAAGTTTGTTATGTTAGGCCTTCGAAGCCTGTCTGCGTCCCGTTCTTTCAACTACAACTACACTGACCAGGCCACTGATGGCCGTGTTCCCTTGGAACCAATTTTAACTTGCCTACAGCCAGCCCTATGTTATTATGTTAGGCCTTCGAAGCCTGTCTGCGTCCCGTTCTTTCAACTACAACTACACTGACCAGGCCACTGATGGCCGTGTTCCCCTGGAACCAATTTTAACTTGCCTACAGCCAGCCCAATGTTAGGCCTTTGATGCCTGTCTGCCGTCACTCCTTCCACTAGGCCTCCACTGACCTGTCTATTGCTGCCCGTGTACCCCTTGAACCAACATCATTAAATATAAAAAAAATTAATTTGATTATAAAAAATAAGATCGTGTTGAGATCTCAAATGCAGACATTTTAACAATCAAAACAAACACACAACAAATATCTGGAACTGTACTACAAAGGTCCAACAGCTACAATTTCTTTCTCCTGCAAGAAGTTAACTGAAAGTTTTTTGGAGTTGTTAACACAGATATGGCATCCACCGAGTGTTGTCCTGTCGCGTCTCCTTTAAATTATTTCCAATAAGATGTTAAACTATTAATTTAATAAAATCAATAATTAAAAAAATAATTGAGTAAGTCAAAAGCACATTGCAAATAAACATTAATTACAAATCAAGAAGCATGGCGCGTCCGAGGGTGAGTAGATACCGAATAAGAATATAATCACCCTCGGACGCGCAATGCTTATTTACAACAGCCTTCCTTCCTAAGAATCAGCCCTTCCGTGGTGTAGAGAGAGGTTGTGTTACACTCCAAGGTGTTCCCCAGGTTGCCTTTCCTGAGCTTCGATCTTCCGGCTCTCGTTTAGTAGCTGTTGGAAACTACGCTGCATTAGGCCTACTAATTGTGTATGGGTGAAACAGTGGCGCATCTGCGGTCCCTCCTTCCACTAGGCCTCCACTGACCTGTCTACTGCGGCCCGTGTACCCCTTGAACCAACCTAATAAAATATTTAAAAAATTAATTTGATTATAAAAAATAAGATCGTGTTGAGATCTCAAATGCAGACATTTTAACAATCAAAACAAACACACAACAAATATCTGGAACTGTACTACAAAGGTCCAACAGCTACAATTTCTTTCTCCTGCAAGAAGTTAACTGAAAGTTTTTTGGAGTTGTTAACACAGATATGGCATCCACCGAGTGTTGTCCTGTCGCATCTCCTTTAAATTATTTCCAATAAGATGTTAAACTATTAATTTAATAAAATCAATAATTAAAAAAATAATTGAGTAAGTCAAAAGCACATTGCAAATAAACATTAATTACAAATCAAGAAGCATGGCGCGTCCGAGGGTGAGTAGATACCGAATAAGAATATAATCACCCTCGGACGCGCAATGCTTATTTACAACAGCCTTCCTTCCTAAGAATCAGCCCTTTCGTGGTGTAGAGAGAGGTTGTGTTACACTCCAAGGTGTTCCCCGGGTTGCCTTTCATGAGCTTCGATCTTCCGGCTCTCGTTTAGTAGTTGGTGGAAACTACGCTGCATTAGGCCTACAAATTTGGTATGGGGTGTAGAGACAGGTTGTGTTACACTCCAAGGTTTTCACCAGGTAGCCTTTCCTGAGCTTCGATCTTCATGCTCTCGTTTAGTAGGTGTCGGAAAGTAGGCTGCATTAGGCCTACAAATTGGGTATGGGGTGGAGAGAGATGGTGTGTTACACTCCAAGGTGTTCCCCAGGTTTCCTTGCCATTGCTTCGGTCTTCCGACTCTCGTTTAGTAGTTGTAGAAAAGTACACAGCATTAGGCCTACAAAATGGGTATGGGGTGGAGAGAGATGGTGTGTTACACTCCAAGGTGTTCCCCAGGTTGCCTTTCCTGAGCTTCGATCTTCATGCTCTCGTTTAGTAGGTGTCGGAAAGTAGGCTGCATTAGGCCTACAAATTGGGTATGGGGTGGAGAGAGATGGTGTGTTACACTCCAAGGTGTTCCCCAGGTTTCCTTGCCATTGCTTCGGTCTTCCGACTCTCGTTTAGTAGTTGTAGAAAAGTACACAGCATTAGGCCTACAAAATGGGTATGGGGTGGAGAGAGATGGTGTGTTACACTCCAAGGTGTTCCCCAGGTTGCCTTTCCTGAGCTTCGATCTTCATGCTCTCGTTTAGTAGGTGTCGGAAAGTAGGCTGCATTAGGCCTACAAATTGGGTATGGGGTGGAGAGAGATGGTGTGTTACACTCCAAGGTGTTCCCCAGGTTTCCTTGCCATTGCTTCGGTCTTCCGACTCTCGTTTAGTAGTTGTAGAAAAGTACACAGCATTAGGCCTACAAAATGGGTATGGGGTGGAGAGAGATGGTGTGTTACACTCCAAGGTGTTCCCCAGGTTGCCTTTCCTGAGCTTCGATCTTCATGCTCTCGTTTAGTAGGTGTCGGAAAGTAGGCTGCATTAGGCCTAAAAAATGGGGAATGGGGTGGAGAGAGATGGTGTGTTACACTCCAAGGTGTTCCCCAGGTTTCCTTGCCATTGCTTCGGTCTTCCGACTCTCGTTTAGTAGTTGTAGAAAAGTACACTGCATTAGGCCTAAAAAATGGGTATGGGGTGGAGAGAGATGGTGTGTTACACTCCAAGGTGTTCCCCAGGTTGCCTTTCCTGAGCTTCGATCTTCATGCTCTCGTTTAGTAGGTGTCGGAAAGTAGGCTGCATTAGGCCTACAAATTGGGTATGGGGTGGAGAGAGATGGTGTGTTACACTCCAAGGTGTTCCCCAGGTTTCCTTGCCATTGCTTCGGTCTTCCGACTCTCGTTTAGTAGTTGTAGAAAAGTACACAGCATTAGGCCTACAAAATGGGTATGGGGTGGAGAGAGATGGTGTGTTACACTCCAAGGTGTTCCCCAGGTTGCCTTTCCTGAGCTTCTATCTTCAGGCTCTCATTAAATTGTGGTTAAATGGAACAACTGCATTTGGCGTACTAGTTGGTTTGGGGCCTACTATCGGTGTCTGCCACTCCTTGCTGTTCTCCTGGTTTCCTGTCCTGAAATACCATTTTCAGCCTCTCGTTAAGTAGTTGTTAATGTTAGACTGCATTTGGCCTACTAGTTGGGTTGGGGCCTACTATCGGTGTCTGCCACTCCTTGCTGTTCTCCTCCACTGAACAAAGCTGTGCCGCCTGTTTACTACGGTTGCCAATTTTGAACTGCATTTCGACTACTTACTGATTTGGCCCTACTCTCTGTGTCAGCCTCTCATTCCAGTTGTCCTCCACTGCAATGCCCCCTGGTTATTCCTGTGTTACCAATTTTGAACTGCATTTAGCCCACTTTCTTCTTTGGGCCTATATCTGTGTTTCCACTTCATCGTGCCCATTGCCCAGCCAGTGATAGATGAGTCTGCTGGTACATTGACCCATAACGCAACATTCCCCGTGCACGCTACACAACAACATTGTGACCCTGCTGAAAGTCAGGTTGCTCTTCCCGCATACCATACCACCTTACACGGGGACAAAGAGGAAGGTGCAGATGAAAGTGCAGGTTCCTTCATCAGGTGGGGGGAGGAATACTAGTTGGCGACGTCACTGGCACAGGGCCTCTCATAGTACGCAAAAGTGTTGCTGCCGGTGGGAGGCGCCCCCACCGTGCAAACACACCGCTGTACTTTGAGGGGCCCTGTGCCAGTGCCAATGCCAACGAGTGGGCCCCCCCTGCTTGCTCAGGTTCACAGCACTTGCAAAGTTGAAATACTTACCTCTCCCTGCTCCACTGCCGTGACGTGGTCCAGATTTCCTGGGCCCACTAATTACTTGAACCAGCCCTACCCCCCACAACTTTAGCCAAATGACCCCCAATTTCAAATGCCTTCCAATTATTATAAGGTAAATTACGCTTGACAAGCTTCATTAAGAAGAATGGATGGTTTTGACATTAAAATGGGCACTCTAGGTGTTTTCCTGGCCCCCACTCACTGCCGACTATGCTGCCCCATTGACTTGCATTGGGTTTCGTGTTTCGGTCGATCCCGACTTTACGTCATAATCGGCCGATTTCACTCGACCCGACTTTGGACATAGTCGGGTTTCGCAAAACCCGGCTCGACTCTAAAAAGGTCAAGGTCGCTCAACTCTAGTGCCTATTGTTAAGTTTCAAAACCACCCAAAATATAAACTCATAAGATTATTAGATCAGGCACACCTGATTGATTAGGGGTGCATACCACAGA
The DNA here is from genome assembly GCF_032444005.1 of Ranitomeya imitator. NCBI lineage: Eukaryota > Metazoa > Chordata > Amphibia > Anura > Dendrobatidae > Ranitomeya > Ranitomeya imitator. The sequence continues at coordinate 441,433,396 of NC_091285.1, forward strand.
CCGGAACTCTTTAGTCGCCACTGCCACATGTAGCAATCCACCATATCCATCACCACTGCCTCTGTCCTGGCATGCGTGTCATACACCGAAAGTACGCCGTTTCATCCGGTGCAGGCGCATATATGTACACCCAACTGCAACAGCTCCCGTCACCGCCCATACATCGGCGTGAGTGTCAGACCCTCCACACTGCGTCTCACCTCATGCAGGCGCATGCAAGTCTGCCTGCCTGTGAGGCACCGGAAGTCTCCCTTCCCCATTCACAGAGGCCGACCGCGCAAGACCAGAAATACTGCTGCGTGTCATGCACCCATTGAGCGCAGTGCGTAGGAGCAAAGATCAGTACTCCTGCGTTCCAGATGCATGTCACGCCGCGCAGAAGCACTTATCACCAGTTCCTCATATATATAGGTACCAAATCTAAAATCTTGTATACCCCACCTGTGTGGGGAATAGCCCCATGTCTCTTAGGAACCCTAAGGTTCATGCCTTAATGCACCAATATACCGTGCCCTATAGCCTACATATCCCCCAAATCTTATAACTAATACACCAACACGATTTATTCTATATATAGTTCACCTCATACCTCCCGAATTGGCGAAATATAACAGAGGGTCCTTAGGGGCCGAATTTTAATGGTCACAATCAAAATTCAGAGTCATGGATGGTAACTCAAATGATATTCACTATCGCCGGGTAAGATTTGCCGACGAGTAACATTATAACTATATTCTCAACAATGGAGAATAGATAGCTTAAATCTGACCTGCTTCGGCCAATAGTTAAGGCTTTTAGAATCACAGGGAATAAAAAATATGGGATTTACAGGAAACACCCGAAGTTCATTTGTTTATTAAGACCAATAGGAGAGACAGTCCTCATCCTTTGAATCCACCTGAGCTCCTTTTGAAGAATTTTCTTATCCAAATTTCCTCCCCTAACTGACGGGTTGATGACCTCAATAACGCTAAAAGAGAAGGATTTGAGATCACCATCATGTACCTCACGGACATGTCTCGAGATAGGAGATATTAAATATGCGAGGGATACCCCTATGTGATCCCCTATCCTCCTCCTGAGTTCCCTTACGGTCTTCCCCACATAGTTAAGGGGACATATGCATGTGAATAGATAGATTAGACCAGTGATCTTACAGTTAGCAAAATGCCTACTTTTGAATATTTGTCCAGTACTTACACTGATAAATTGTCCACCAGTCCCTATATAATCACAGAAAGAGCAACTGCCACATCTGAACGTCCCCATTTGTCTTTTCTCCAACCATGTCCCACTCTTCTTTGGTGGATTAAAGGTACTATGGACCAATTGATCTTTTATAGATCTACCCCTTCTGTATGTGATTGTAGGTCTTGGAGCTAGGCAATCCTTTATGTCCGTATCAGCCAAAAGGATATCCCAATATTTAGAAATGATATCTCTCACTTCTGATGAGTGATTGTCAAAGTTCCCTATAAGTCTCAGTAGAGAGTCCGAATCGTTCCTAGGTTTGGGTTGAAGAAGACTGGCCCTTGACAGAGGCTCAACTTGCTTAAAGGCATCATGTAGAATGTTTTTTGGATATCCTCTTTCCATAAATCTATTTTTAAGATCACGCGCCTCATGATAAAAGGATAGACCAGATGAACAGTTTCTCTTCACCCTTAAATACTGTCCTTTCGGGATCCCTCTCCTAAGACTCAGCGGGTGATGACTATTCCACCTAAGCAGATTATTGGTGGAAGTGGGTTTTCTAAAGATGCTTGTTTGTAGTCGGCCTTCCTCATCTTTCTTAATAACAGCATCCAAAAAATTGATACTGTTCAGATCTCATAAGTAAATTTTAGGCCCATCTCATTGCTGTTAAGATCCCGGATGAGTCTTTCAAAGGAGAGGGTATCCCCAGTCCACAAGACAAAAATGTCATCAATGTAGCGCCCCCAGAATAATATATGGGGGCACCACCAGGGTGATTCATCCTCTCCAAAAATCACGGTGTCCTCCCACCAGTCCAGGAGCAGATTAGCATAGGTGGGGGCACAGGGGTTCCCCATTGCCGTGCCCCTGAGCTGGTGGTAGAACTTACCATCAACTAAAAAATAGTTATGAGTGAGTATGTATTGGAGTAGCTGTACAAGGAACCGGTTATGTTCAACAAAATGGATCCCCCTTGTCCTCAGAAAAAATTCAGCCGCCCTCAAGCCCATATCATGGGGGATACTGCTGTACAATGCGTCAACATGAATAGATGCCAGGTAAGTATCTTTGTCGACAACAATATCCTCAATTTTCAGCAATAAATCCGAGGTATCACGTATATAAGAGGGCAAGGCAGTTACAAATTGTCTTAATACTCTATCAACATAAATCCCACAGTTCTGAGAGATTGAGCCATTGCCAGAAACAATTGGCCTTCCCTTCAATGGTAACAGGCCCTTGTGCACCTTAGGGAGGGCATAGAAGACTGATATTGTTGGTGTCTTTTGTGACATGAAGTCCCTTTCATTTTTTTTTATAATAACCCCATGCTATATGCATCTGAAAACAGACCATTCAACTCCTTATTAAATCTTTCAGTAGGGTCACCTTGCAATAAACCATATGTTGATGTGTAAGGCTAGGTTCAGATTGCGTTAGTGCAATCCGTTTAGCACCTAGCAATGTGTTGCAAAGGGGTCGCGTTAAACGTCCCCGCTCTCGCAGATCTCCTATCTGCGAGAGCGGGGAACGGACCGCGGGCGCGCCTCGGAATCTGCAAGCAGCGTCCGCGGCGCGCCACAAAACACCGGCACATCGCTAGCGCGTGCCGAAAATGCCACGCGCTAGTGATGCGTGTCCCCATTGCTGTTAATGGGCGCGCTAACGGACACGTTGCACGGCGTTAATTTCGCCGTGCAATGCTGTCCGTTAGCACGGTCCCATTAACGCAATGGGAACCTAGCCTAAGTCAAGATTTAAGGCACATCTCCTTATATTTCACATGGTCCATAATTACAAGGTTGCCACCCTAGTCCGATGGTTTTATAACCAGTTCACTTTTTGTAGACAAAGTATCAAGGGCCATCCTCTCACTATATGAGAGGTTTGATTGTCTTGCTCTCTTCTTTCCATTCAGTTTCTTCAAATCACTGATCACTAATTGGGCAAAGATATCAATACTGGTATTCATAGACAAAGGTGGCATCCATGTACTCTTTGGTCTTAAATCAGTAAATGGGCCAGTCCCCATTGGTCTTGAGTTATCATCCAGGAGATCAGTCAGGATCCTCACATCCGTGAGGTCCCCAATGTCAATACCCAAGGCTGTACATTCAGCTTGGTTATGGTTTTTAAAAAACTTTTTCCATTTAAGTTTTCTCACAAATAGATTAACATCCTTAATCCAATTAAATTCATTAAATCTGACAGTCGGAACAAATCCAAGTCCGTTATTCAATACCAATACCTTAGGTTCAGACAGAATATGAGAAGAAAGATTTATAATCTTGTTGTCATTATATTCTCTATCTAATACCGTGGAGCCCCTAATCTTTCTCTCAGCTGGTAAGGAAAATTTCTCCTCTCTAAAAAAGAGGATGAGGAGGGTGTGGAGGGTACAGAAGTAGAGGGCGCCCCAGTTGATGGCATTTGATGACCAAACCCCCCTCTTGCATATCCAAACCTCTTTTTTCCGGGTCTCCCACATCTCTCTCTCCGTGGTCTGTTCTCACGATAGGGATTAGTAAGATTTTTATTCCTATTCGTATCCCTTTTCTCACTGTCTGAAACCTCCAAATCTGAGGAAGAAATATTAGAGATCTCCCCTGTAAAGTTCAACACCTCTTCAAATAGAAAGCCAAAGACTTGGTTTTCCCTAAATTCCCGACTGTCTCTACTAAATTGTTTATGCTTTCTGTCCTTTAGATCTGCTTGAAATTTTTCTATATTTGTCTGAAGGATTGATTCACGTCTACCAAAATCTGAATCACTTTTGAATTTAGTTATGTTGTCAATTAGTTCAATAAGTTTTTTGCTGGTTCAAAAATATTTCTCTCTTCTTGCAAGAGGATTTGCATAAACCTGACTGAACTATCAATCAGTTCATTTTGCCATTTATGTAAGAGCTCAGGTGTTCTAGTTCTCCTTGCTGGAGAAATGTACAGCCTCAGTCCCCTTGGTACAATCCTATTCTTGATATAATTTTCAAGGGACTGGACCTCTCACCATGATCAATATTATATGTATATTTCATTCTTTATGTCTCTATGATTCATTATTGCTTTTTTTGTACATGGTCTTACACTTCAGCACTTTATAGTATAGTCAGTTATTGCCGCTATACTAATTTAGTGAGGGCAATTTCTCAGGGATAGCCGTTGAGGAGCGGGGGCGCCATACATTGTAAAAATTAGGGTATCAACCTCCGCTGTTAGGCAGGGGTAAGATAAGGGACAGTTTTCATCATTTAATTAGTCTCTATCTACCAACAGTACATTTACACACCCTTCCATCCCTTCCCGTATAGGGAGTTTGAGGATAGAAGGGACAGTCGACGGTAAGCGGGGGTGCCATTGCACAGGTCTAGGGTGCCAACCTCCGCTGTTAGGTAGGGTGTTGACGAGTGATAGGCAACTAGGGATAGGCACCTCCCTAGGTCTTTTCTATATCAGTACAAGAATTTCTTGGGTGATGGTTTTGTGTGCACTAATTTTTAACTAAGTTAATAAAGGTATTTTTTAATCTTGGGGTTTTTCTGTGAACGGTATAATATACAGTATATACTTAGGAGTCCAGTTGACGGTCTCAGTCAATGAGTTCCATTTTTGATGTGCATATGGAGATACAGATAGCTTTCAGTCATTGAATAGATCCACTTAAATGTATAATAAGCAACGGTAAAAATTAATAAAATACAACTTATACTGAATCTTTTTCTACAAAATGTTAGATCAATCTTTCCAGCTTCTTCTGCTTTGCAACTTGCCGCTTGCAATTTGGACAGCATGTTTACTATGACAGGTTTCCTTGAAACATATACCGGACTTTTTCTTTTTTATAGCTGCTTTCACAATCATATATTCTGTTAACTGATTAAATAATGCCTACACCACATGGTTTTGGAAGTATTAAAAGAACAGACTAGGTTCATTACTGATCTAAAATGTGAACTGGAAGCTTTTTTTTCTGATTATTACTTTTTCCAGCATAAACTTTAGACAAGCTGTCTCCCTTCTACGTATACAGCTGTAACCCTGAAATCTCCCTCTTCTCAGGGCCATGTCCCTTATTCTCCTCCTTGTGTCCTTCATGTTTCCTACAGCTTTATAAGAGTAGCCCCCATGCCCTATGACCGACAGACACCATGTTGCTCTTTCGAAGACTGTTTGTTCTTCCTTCTGCAACTGGGCTTCTGAACTATCACTCGGTGGCAAGTGATGGCTCTGCAGTGACCAGTCACCAAACATCAGCAACTCCTATGCCTTATGACCAACTACCTGGTGACTGGAAAAATGGATGGACTGGCTTGTACCACTTCTGGAAGAAGGATGGATTCCACAATATTCACCATCTCATGGTAGAAAATTACCAGCGATTTGGCCCTATATACAGGTATGAGAGATAAATACACACTATTGCCATTGCACCATAAATGTGATAAATCAACATTACGGTAAAAATGCATATAGATGTGTATTATACATACAATAACAGCAAACCACAAAAGTAGAGTTCATATATATTTTGCATTTGCATATTTTGTAGAGCTAATTACTAAGTAAAATATACTGTATGATAAAATTTAGCAGAAGTGTTATGGATGAAATGAAGGACACAAGCAGTAAACTTGCGCTTTATAGAAGAGCACAAAACTATAAATCTTGGCATTGTATATGGAAGGAAAAACAGTGAATGACTGCTTATATAAAATATATAAGTAAAAAAGAAAAAGAGACAGCTGTAAGAGAGATGCTGTATGGGAAACATGAAGATGGTGACATCTTAGTAACTGTGCATTGGGCTATTGTAGCTGCTATTCCTCTTGTCTCTTCCATTTAAGTGCCCACTTGGGTTTTACCTGAGTGTGCATGTATTCTGAATTGGGAGAGGGGTGTAAGCCACAGTTAATTAAGCACCTTTGGTGGCAACTTATCTCTCCCAAGAACAAGAGTAATGGGCATTTAAAATCTATTGGAACTATTTCATCCCTAACATGTACTGTAGAGGGAGAGGCAAGAGACCCTCATATGCATGATTATATAGTTGCATGATTCTACCAAAATTGGAAGGATCAGCCGACATTATTCTTATTAACTACATTGAAGCAGCCGGAGCAGAATTGAAAAATGATGGTCCCAGAAAACTGTGCTATTCTTGGTCATGAGCTTTGTCTAATATTGCAGCCCAGCCCTATTTGTGTGAATGAACTACCAGACACAGCCCCTGGATTTTAATAGTGATATTTCAGGCAACACAAGTAGACCCTTGTTATTAATCTTAAGGGGTTTAGCTTGGAGTCAGGCGGAATAGTTTTTAGTCAAAGTACTTGGCCAACAGCTATCCGAGGTGTAAGTCTTATACTCCTAAATTTCTATCTGGTCAGAACAGACAATCATCCTATCGATCCGTAATTTAATTACGTCATTAAAAACCATCTGTGGAAATCTATTTAATATGATATATTGCTTACATTTTCACGCAGGGAGACTCTGGGAACATACGACAGTGTTTACATTCAGCATCCTGAGGATGCTGCTGCCCTATTCCAGGTAGAAGGGATACATCCGGAGCGCCTTCGGGTTCAGCCATGGTATGAGTATCGTGATTATCGTAATAAAAGATATGGAGTGCTGCTAAAGTAAGTTTTCCTATTACTTTATGACTATTTCTGCTGCACGACTATTACATAAGATAATTATTAGCAGTAGTAGTGCTGAAAGAGCGCCAACTATGATGATGATATAGGACGAATTTTAAAAATATACTCCGTGTTGCATTCTGTACTCACTTGGGTGACAAGTTTGTAGGCTATTTCACAATTACTCTATATCTTGCTATTACATTAGATTTAAAATAAATATCCAGAACTTTGAAAAAAAAGGGCATAAGCACTAACAGGCAGGTGGTTGCGACCTACCTGCATGTTTTTTGTTGATCCTGGCGCCATTTTACGCCGGCACAGAGCGGTCACTGACCACTTCTGCAGGTGATTCAGTGACTTCCAGTGATATCACATCGACAGAGATGCGGTTTCTTTTCCTCTCTGCTCTGTTGTCAGAGCGGAAAAGGCTCTGATAACAGGGCTCGCTCACACAGCCATCAATTCACTCATGCGAGAGAATGGGGCTGATTATGCTAATGTCACTCAGATGAAACTCTGTCAGCGTTTGATCAGAGTGTCACTTTAGTGTGATCCCATTCTCTCACACGAGATAATTGTATAACAAGTGCGGAGAAAACGGAGAAATTAATTTTTCCATTGTTTGCGATAATCAAACTGCACGAGGATGACTCGTGTGTGCAGTCGGATATTTCACACGCACCTATAGACTCGTATGAGGTGCGCGTGATCTGATCATCTGAAGCACTTTCAGCATGGTGCAATTGTTTTATCGTGCCAAAATGGCATAAGAAAATAATCACTGATCTGCACTGCCCCATAGTATAACATTGGGCGAATTGCTATCCGTTAAAATCTAGCACTCGGCCACTTGGTATATGATGTCCATTTCTCTCGCTGTACAGAATAGATCATTACACATCATTCTTCTAACATGATGATCCATCCTTCAAAGGTTCGCCTATGTGCGCCTCCTGCTGTCATTCCAGTTTGTCTTTGTTCTCCCAATCACTGGGACATACAATGTTGAATAGTGCTGACTTCTCGGCCTACAAGCATACAGATCTGCCTGAGTGATAAATTAATATCTCCTATTTCAATGATTCTCCCTCTCAGTTTGCAACAAGAGGTGATAACTGGCAAGTTGACGACTAGGATGGATCGCACAAGACCTGGTCAGATTTTTGGAATTTTATGTGGCTAAAATATTTGCTTCAATTACTCTTACATGCCATAGATTGGAGCTAGCTACATAAAAAATGTGTTACTTTGCAAGATCTTAGCGACACCTGTTACATCATTAAGTTGCAAAACCTTGAGGCTGGTCCTTGTTGTCCTTGTTTGTATTGTAATATCAATGTTGACGAATGTATTAGCAGCAACCAAATGTTGATCGACATATATATAGTTGCCCCATAACAGGCTGAAATTAAAATGTGCGAATTGGTCTTTATATTGTGTTAAGATTAGTTGAAGTCATAGCTATTCTCTAGTCTATGAAAAGGGCCCCAGAGCATCTGCAATGTTCACACATTGTGAATGCTGTCAGAATCAAGACATAATTTTACTCACCAATAGAGACAAAACCTGCAACCATTCCGCCGATTGCCACGATTATGCCACAATTGAAAGCTCCGGAATATTAAAATCAGGAGTACGCTCAATTACGAGGTGGAGTCAGTGTAGGTTATCTCTAATGGACCTCACTGAAGCTAATGCCAATCCAGGAAAGACACCCAAGTTTTAGGTTTCGATTATCCACAAAATTTACAGAAGATATATGTAGTGAAAATCCTCACCTTGTGAGCACCGTTCTGTGCCGTCACAGATAAAATGAAGCCAATAAAAGGAAGATGCAACAGTAATATACCTTAAACAAAGCTTCAGAACAGCAGAATATCAGAAACCAAATTGCAAGCTATACAATATAATTGCTATCTAAAAACTCAACTCTGTACCATAACTGTCGCTTTTACAATGAGGGCACAGACACAAAAGAGAAGTAGGCATAGTCAGGAACGTGTCAAAATGCAAAAATCCAGAACAAGTAAAAATCCAGATAATAGAAACAGAAGATGACAAGGAGACATAAATAAATATGACCAGCACAAGAACCAAAGGATGAATTACGGTGGAATACCAAATTTCAGGTACAGTAAATTCATGAGTTCCTTTCTTTTAAATAAAATTAGTTAAACATTGGAAAATGCTGATTAATAATGATTACATTATTTATTTAAAAACAGCTTCTAAGCTCCAGGTCAGTGCGTAGGTACATAGAATATTAGCAAAGAACAATATAAAGTAGTTGTCCCCATTTTTTTTTTACCTTGAGAGTCACACTCTACTTTGAGAGATGTTTGAAAGCAACATTCTATGGGAATAAATCATAGAAACTAGATTGCGACCAATAATGGATCATTTAAATGGTTATCATTTCCATATCAGGAGGCAAGCAATGTTGGTGATGTCAGATCAACGGATACCAATGGAGACATGCGTGAATGGCAGGTATTATGCACTTGTTTTATTCTATTGGTGGCTCACATGCCCCTGCATGTATCTGTATATGTGACATCAGCAGCGCAGCTCACCTCATGATACGTAAGTGATTAGAACCGGATAAACTCGTATTGCTGTCCAAATGGCACAAAACTTACAATAAATTTAGTTTCATGTTTAAAAGGATTATGCAGGTTCTTTTGATATCTATATTGGAGATGAGCAGTGGGGTCACATCGCGACTACGAATATAGATAACTCTATGGACAATTGGCCATTGGCAGGTAATGCACACATTTCCTGATAATTAGAACCAGTGCACAATACTTATTCATATACTCGTCGTAGAAGATATCTGTAGATATGATGCTCCATTCACCTCCCATATGGAAATGAGCAGAGCTAGAATAAATACTTAACAACTAACCACAATTATGTAAAATGACCATTCTAATTACCTGCCTTCCTCTTACTAAATAACTCTTGCTAGAGGAAAATGTGTAAGAAGGTTGGTTTGGGGAAGAACTGATGACATGTATGCGTATTGTGAATTATGGGGCCATGCTTGCCGGTGGCGCACGTGATTCTTGTTACCCACTGTGCCATGGCACCAGTTTTGCCTGGGAGGGTCTAACACCCCAGGTAACCGGTTGTTACAGTGATGTTGCCTTCCTTCCGGGGAGGCAAGGGGAGTTTCCTTTACCAGGTAAGGCACCCACACACAACACACACAGCACCCACACACAACACATTCCAAATCCAGGCCAGAAGGGGGAGCTCTGAACCCGGATTCAGGGGACCTTCCCTCAAATAGATATATCCTGGTCTGGAGCAGGAGTTAGGCAGTTAGTGAGAGACACTGAGGAGTGAAGAGCAGACGGCGGAGCCGTGCAGCCAGGCTTTGAGCTGCAGCTCAGGGATAGGAGGAGAACTGGAGGGGTTGAAAGTGGTGGAGCCAAAGAGGGAAGGAGCACAGTGGAGAAAACAAGGGGCTCAGAGGGAAACTGTGACCGGGCACCCTCAGAGCCGAAGCACAGAAACTGGGCACCGGGAGCCCAAGGCTTTGTTGTACTCTAGGACACATAGCAGAACCGGAGGGCATTAGACTGTATATTACTTGCCCACACCAAGTCTGAGGTGAAGCCCAGGTCATGATAGAGACCCTTCAAAATGGCTCACAGTGCCCACGGTGCAAGCACCTGTCCCAGGACAGGAGAGGAAAGGAGTACCTTGCCAGCAAGCTTCAGGCAGCAGGGACTTCGCACACCAGCACAAGTAGGAAAGGCTTACGGACCTCACCAGGAAAAGGGGATTTGCCTACTGCCTCCAAGCCGGCCGGACCACAGCTACACCTGTACCTGGTACCCTGGACTGAGATCGGGTACTACCATCAGTAAACCAGGTAAAGACTTTACAACATTGTGTCCTCCATTATTTACCAGCAACCCACCATCCTTGCCATACACCTTGGGAGCGCTGGGGACCCCTCTTCACCTGTGGGAAGCGTCACCATCTTGCTGCAACAACATCACCCCAGAGGACCCCTTTAAGCAGTGTAGGTCCCTCTGACCGAGAGCCACAGGTGGCGTCACGAATAGACTTTATTACCAAATTCCCTTTAAAGACTTTTCCCCTTTAATTGAGTGCCCAGGGCCACCGACCGGGTCACAGCCACTGTGACATCCCCTTTAAGAGTGACCGGACCCAGTACCGAGTATCCCCATTGCCCTGGTGGGCGACTCAGGGGCATAGCTAAGCAGCTACCTGGTGTTCACTGGAGCATCTCATGGTGTATTCAGGCTTGAGCTGCAGGCAATTGCCAGGTACCACTCCTGGGCAATCACTGGGAGTCGGGTTCACTGAACAGAAACACAGGATCAGAGTCAAAGACAGGAAGGATTCAAAGACTGATGGACAGCGTGGACTTCCAGGATAGGTTTGCATTCAAATACACATGTCTTAGGAACTGGTCCAGGTACTGCCAGAGTGGCTTCGGGGTTCAGGATCCGCCAGAACCGCTAAAGGATCATGTACACACTACATGAAGCTAAAGGGATGATACTGGGTCAGGGAATAACTTTAATAGACTAAGGACATTGGACCTGGCAACATACAGTTGCACACACAAAATGCCACCAAGTATCTATAGGGGTTGTTCAGGCACATCTCTATTTGGGAGGGTGCCTTTTATACAAGATGTCTCCCAGCTATTGGCTGAGGGCATCTTTGCAGGTGTGTGCTGCCCCTTTTAACAGCAGAGGAGCATGCGCTTGCAATAGGGGCGGTGAGTATTTCGCCGTACCCACATAGCGAGAGCAGGGGAACAATGCGGGGTAGCCAGTAATGGTTGTTACATGTGTAACACCCCAGGTAACAGGTTGTTACAGTGATGTCATGGAGCATAATATCATGCTTAGAGGCAATGAGGATTCCCTTTACCAGATAATGCATCTACATACAACACATTCTGAATCCAGGCCAGAAGGGGGAGCTCTGAACCCGGATTCAGGGGAGCTTCCCCAGCTTTAAGTGTTCTGGTCTGGAGGAGGAGGTAGTTAGTTGGTCCAGGGAGACCAGAGAGGGCAGTTGGGAGAGACAGTGGAGGAGAGAGGACTGAGAGCAGACAGCTGAGCCATACAGCCAGGACTGAGCTGCAGCTCCAGGAAAAGGAAGATAACCTGAAGGGTTGAATTGCAGTGAGCATCTGAGGAACGGAGCAAAGGAGCAGGAAAGGAGCTTGGAGGGGAACTGTGACCGGGCACCCTCTGAGCCGAAGCGCAGAAATCGGGCACTGGGAGCTCGAGGCTGTGATGTACTCCAGGTCACACGGCAGAACCGGAGGACATAGGACTTAATGTAATTTGCCCGCACCCACACCTGAAGGTGCAGCAGTACACTAAGAGCCCAGGTCGTGATAGAGACCCTATAAAAAGGCTCACACTGCCCACCATATGGGTAACTGTCTCAGGACAGGAGAGAGACGACTTTGTACGGAAGCCACAGGCAGCAAGGACCTCGCATATGAGCGCGAGTAGGAAGGTTTACGGACCTCACCTGGGAGAGGGATCCACCTTTGCCTCCAGGCCGGCCAGACCATATCCCCACCTGTTGCTGGTACCCTGGACTGCGGCTGCTTACAACCAGTAAACCAGGTAAAGACGTTACAACTCTGTGTCCTCCATTCATTTGCCGGCATACACCATCCCTGCCCAGCACACCGGGAGCCCTGGGGACCCCGCTTCACCTGTGGGAAGCGTCACCATCTTTGCTGCAGTAACATCACCCCAGAGGACCCCTTTAAGCAGCATAGGTCCCCTCTGACAGAGAACCACAGGTGGCATCACGAACACAAACTTTATTACAACTCCCTTTAAAAGTCCTTTCCCCTTTAATTGGGCGCCCAGGGCAATGGACCGGGTCGCCACCACCATGACATACTGGACCCACGGCCCTGGCGGGCGACTCACATGTGTATACTAATTTCTAGAAGTAGAGGAGTATGCAGGTGGGAGCAGGTAACCAGGAAGTGGCAGAAGGACATGCAGTTTTAAAGAAGATGGTGTAGTACAAACAACGAGGAGGTGGAGACAATCAAATGCTGAGAGGGGATTACATCACCAACAAGGAGGAAGAAGCTGCCTCAGCGCGGCTACACTGCAGCCTTTTCAAAGCTTGTTCTCCTTGTCCTCTTTGTCCTGCTTCATGGCTGTCTATTATGCCTAGCACCAGTGTTGTTGCTACAGTCTTAAAAGATCAGGATTCCAAGTTTTCCCCATATATACCATCAATTAAAATAACATTTTACGAATACACAGTATAATTATATACATATACGTTTACACTGGATATGATACCAGGACTATATAATACCTTGTTGTTACTAATCCAAAGAAAATACATTTTACAGATATTATCATTACCAAAAATACCACTAAACGTGGCAGAAATAAAACCTCAAAACCATAACCACCATTATTATCACTACGCACTGAGTAAATAATTTTACAGAGCAGAACACACTATACAAAGACCAATATTGCAAACAATACCACTATAGACAACTACATAACAATTCGAAGTGACTGAACTGTAGAACCAAATTCTTACTAAATAAAATCTGGAAAAAAACCTGATATTTCCATCATACAGTGACTATATAATGCAAAGTATGAGTTCTGCAAAGCTGCAAAGCCAATAAGCAGAGGACAGTTACACACAGTGTAGTGATGTACAGATGATGTTCTTTCTGATTGCCCAGCCACGTAGTATATAGCACAGCCCACGTAGTATATTGCCCAGCCACATACAGGTCCTTCTCAAAAAATTAGCATATAGTGTTAAATTTCATTATTTACCATAATGTAATGATTACAATTAAACTTTCATATATTATAGATTCATTATCCACCAACTGAAATTTGTCAGGTCTTTTATTGTTTTAATACTGATGATTTTGGCATACAACTCCTGATAACCCAAAAAACCTGTCTCAATAAATTAGCATATCAAGAAAAGGTTCTCTAAACGACCTATTACCCTAATCTTCTGAATCAACTAATTAACTCTAAACACATGCAAAAGATACCTGAGGCTTTTATAAACTCCCTGCCTGGTTCATTACTCAAAACCCCCATCATGGGTAAGACTAGCGACCTGACAGATGTCAAGAAGGCCATCATTGACACCCTCAAGCAAGAGGGTAAGACCCAGAAAGAAATTTCTCAACAAATAGGCTGTTCCCAGAGTGCTGTATCAAGGCACCTCAATGGTAAGTCTGTTGGAAGGAAACAATGTGGCAGAAAACGCTGTACAACGAGAAGAGGAGACCGGACCCTGAGGAAGATTGTGGAGAAGGACCGATTCCAGACCTTGGGGAACCTGAGGAAGCAGTGGACTGAGTCTGGTGTGGAAACATCCAGAGCCACCGTGCACAGGCGTGTGCAGGAAATGGGCTACAGGTGCCGCATTCCCCAGGTAAAGCCACTTTTGAGCTACAGAGAAGCAGCACTGGACTGTTGCTAAGTGGTCCCAAGTACTTTTTTCTGATGAAAGCAAATTTTGCATGTCATTCGGAAATCAGGGTGCCAGAGTCTGGAGGAAGACTGGGGAGAAGGAAATGCCAAAATGCCTGAAGTCCAGTGTCAAGTACCCACAGTCAGTGATGGTGTGGGGTGCCATGTCAGCTGCTGGTGTTGGTCCACTGTGTTTCATCAAGGGCAGGGTCAATGCAGCTAGCTATCAGGAGATTTTGGAGCACTTCATGCTTCCATCGGCTGAAATGCTTTATGGAGATGAAGATTTCATTTTTCAGCACGACCTGGCACCTGCTCACAGTGCCAAAACCACTGGTAAATGGTTTACTGACCATGGTATTACTGTGCTCAATTGGCCTGCCAACTCTCCTGACCTGAACCCCATAGAGAATCTGTGGGATATTGTGAAGAGAAAGTTGAGAGACGCAAGACCCAACACTCTGGATGAGCTTAAGGCTGCTATTGAAGCATCCTGGGCCTCCATAACATCTCAGCAGTGTCACAGGCTGATTGCCTCCATGCCACGCCGCATTGAAGCAGTCATTTCTGCCAAAGGATTCCCGACCAAGTATTGAGTGCATAACTGAACATTATTATTTGTTGGTTTTTTTGTTTGTTATTAAAAAACACTTTTATTTGATTGGATGGGTGAAATATGCTAATTTATTGAGACAGGTTTTTTGGGTTATCAGGAGTTGTATGCCAAAATCATCAGTATTAAAACAATAAAAGACCTGACAAATTTCAGTTGGTGGATAATGAATCTATAATATATGAAAGTTTAATTGTAATCATTACATTATGGTAAATAATGAAATTTAACACTATATGCTAATTTTTTGAGAAGGACCTGTAGTATATTGCCCAGCCACATAGTATATTGCCCAGACACGTAGTACATTGCCTAGCCACATAGTATATTGTCCAGCCACATAGTATATTGCCCAGCCATGTAGTATATTGCGCAGCCACGTAGTATATAGCACAGACACGTAGTATATAGCAGACACATAGTATATTGCCCAGCCATGTAGTATATAGCACAGACATGTAGTATATTGCCCAGCCACGTAGTATATTGCCCAGACACATATTATATAGTACAGACACGTAGTATATAGCACAGACACGTAGTATATAGCACAGACACGTAGTATATAGCACAGACACGTAGTATATTGCCCAGACATGTAGTATATTGCCCAGCCTCATAGTATATTGCCCAGCCATGTAGTATACTGCCAAGCCACATAGTGTATTGCCCAGCCACGTAGTATATAGCACAGACACATGGTATATAGCAGACACGTAGTATATTGCCCAGCCACGTAGAATATAGCACAGACACATAGTATATTGCCCAGCCACGTAGTATATTGCCCAGCCACGTAGTATATAGCACAGACATGTAGTATATAGCACATACATGTAGTATATTGCCCAGCCACGTAGTATATTGCCCAGCCACGTAATATATTGCACAGCCATGTAGTATATTGCACAGCCATGTAATATATTGCATAGCCACATAGTATATAGCACAGCCACTTAGGATATAGCACAGAGACGTAGTATATAACACTGGCCATGCAGTATATAACACAGGCCACGTAGTATAGAGCACAGCGATGTAGTATATTGCCCAGCCACGTAATATATACCACAGGCACGTAGTATATAACACAGCCCATATAGTATATAGTATATAGTATATAGCACATTGATGTAGTATATAACACAGCCCACACAGTATCTAACACAGCCCACATAGTATATAGCAATGTGGGCACCATATCCCTAAGAATTAAAATAAAAAATAGTTATATACTCACCCTCCATCGGCCCCTAGATCCAGCCGAGGCGTTTACCAATGCTCCTCGCGACACTCCTGTCCCAAGATTGCAATGCGGTCTCGCGAGATGATGAAGTTGCAGTCTCGCAAGACCGCTACGTCATCATCTCGCGAGACCGCAATGCATGGACCGGTCACCGAAGCGTCGCGAGGAGCAGGAAAGGCCTTGGCTGGACCCGGGGGCCCACAGAAGGTGAGTATATAATAATTTTTTATTTTTTTAATTATTTTTAACTTTAGATCTTTTTACTATTGATGCTGCAGCATCAATAGTAAAAAGTTGGTCACACAGTGTTAATAGCAGCTTTAGCGGAGTGCATTACATCGCGGCATAACGCGGTCCGTTAACGCTGCCATTAACCCTGTGTGAGTGCTGACTGGGGGTGTATGTAGCGGGCACTGACGGCAGGAGAGTAGGGAGCGGCCATTTTGCCACGGGACTGTGCCCGTCGCTGATTGGTCGTCGCTGTTTTGCCGCGACCAATCAGCGACTTGGGATTTCCGTGACAGAAAGAAAGACAGACAGACAGAAGGACAGACAGAACGACGGAAGTGACCCTTAGACAATTATATAGTAGATAATGTCCCAAAGAGTGCCCCATAATTAATAATGCTCCTAGTGTGCTCCTAGTGTGCCCCATCAGTAATAGTATCCTCAGAGAGCCTCCGTAAGTAATAATATCCCCAGAGCACTCCTGTCAGTAATAATGCCCCCAGAGTGCCCTTCAGTAATATGTTCCCCAGAGCACCCGTCAGTAACAAGGCCCCCGAAAACCTTCTCTAATAATGTCCCACAGAGTCCCTCCAGTAATAATGTTTCCCAGTATCCCTCCAGTAATAATGTCCCCAGGACCCCTCCAGTCAGACCTGTATTAGCCACCAGGCACTGGAGGTCTGGTGGCCAGGGCAATGGGTAATGAAAGTCAGCGCTCAGGTCAAAATAAAAAAATATATATATTTTTTTATCTGTCTTCTACCAGACACCATAACAAGGGTGTACATTAATTTTTTTGTCTTTAAAGGAAACCTGTCAGCAGGATTGTGCACAGTAACCTACAGACAGGGTCAGTTCGGCGCCGTTATACTGATTAATATGATACCTGGGTGGTGAAATCCATCTTGTGGTTGCTCTTTAATCTTTATTTTCAGTTTTTAGTTAATGATATGCTTGTGCCCTAAGGCGGGCCTGGAGAGGGGGTCTTCATGTGGTGCTCTGATTATATATTCATAGTGCAGATTGCTGACAGGTCACTGATCCCTCAGTCACCTGACCCCTAGTTTGCATAATGAATATCTGTACATACTTAAAAAAAAAACCTGCAGGCAGGTGCCGGCCGGGGCACCTGCTCTGCAGCATAATCACATGTTTTATGTGCCAATAATAACTGTTCTTCATGTTATTCAGCTAGAAAAAAAAATCCATTTCAAAATAGCACCCGCCACGCCAGCGCAGTAGCAGCTATCGGTGTATATAGCTGTGATCCGACAGCTGTTACTGTGCATGCGCCAGCGGCGCCATCTTACTGGAGAAGAAAAAAAATCCTCCTCCAAGATGGCGGGCACAGCAGCAGCTCTCGGACATGTAAAACATGCGATTATGCTGCAGAGCAGTTTCATTATGAATATTTTTATTCAAGTGGTATTATAACTTGACCTGCATGTGTTCAGGTTGTCTAACAGCTGCAAATCATGCTGCTGCGTCGACATAAACTAAATCTCTGAGCACGCTGAAATACTCAGAGACCACCCGAGCATGCTCAGAGAAACTCGAGTAACGAGCATACTCGCTCATCACTATTGGTGATGTAGTTGTTTTCTGACGGTGGTTCAGGTGATGTACTGCGGTCACATACTGATGGTGTTTCTTATGATGTAATCATTATTTATTAGATTTTATACTAGATCAGTATTGAGTCATTGTGCTATCAGTTGCAATAATCCAGTTCCAGTAATAATGCCCCCAGAGCCCCTCCAGTACAAATGTCCCTAAAGCCCCTATACAGTGGAGGAAATAAGTATTTGAACCCTTGCTGATTTTGTAAGTTTGCCCGCTGTCACAGACATGAATAGTCTATCATTTTAAGGGTAGGTTAATTTTAAGATTGAGAGATAGAATATCAAAAATAACATAGAGAAAATCACATTGTATAATTATATAAATTTATTTGCATTTTGCAGTGAGAAATAAGTATTTGATGCCTCTGGCAAACAAGACAATACTTGGTGGCAAAACCCTTGTTGGCAAGCACAGCAGTCAGACTTTTTTGTAGTTGATGATGAGGTTTGTGCACATGTCAGGAGGAATTTTGGTTCATTCCTCTTTGCAGATTATCTCTAAATCATTAAGATTTTGAGGCTGCCGCTTGGCAAGTGGAGCTTCAACTCCCTCCATACGTTTTCTATGGGATTAACATCTGGAGACTGGCAAGGCCACTCCATGACCTTAATGTGCTTCTTTCTGAGACACTCCTTTGTTGCCTTGGCTGTATGTTTTGGGTCATTGTCCTACTGGAAGACCCAACCACGACCAATTTTTAATGTTCTGGCGGAGGGAAGGAAGTTGTCACTCAGGCTTTTATGGTACATGGCAGTTGTGAATTCCCTCCTGTGGTCATGAATGGTACCTCGGCTGGTTCTGTCCATGGACTTCCTCTGGTGGCTGTGGGTGTTTCTGAGTTTCCTTCCACAGGTGACGAGGCTAAGTCGTTAGTGGGCTGCTCTATTTAACTCCACTTGGATCTTTGCCCCATGCCAGCTGTCAATGTTGTACTATTGGTCTAGTTCGCTCCTGGATCGTTCTGGTTACCTGTTATTTCCAGCAGAAGCTAAGTTCCTCTTTGCTATTTGCTTGTTTGCTATTTTTTCTGTCCAGCTTGCTATTGTGAATATTGCCTTGCTTGCTGGAAGCTCTGGGACGCAGAGGGGCGCCTCCGCACCGTGAGTCGGTGCGGAAGGTTTTTTTCCCCTGCACTCTCTGCGTAGCTTTTTGTAGGTTTTTGTGCTGACCGCAAAGTTGCCTTTCCTATCCTCTGTCTGTTCAGTAAGTCGGGCCTCACTTTGCTATATCTATTTCATCTCTGTGTTTGTGATTTCATCTTACTCACAGTCTATATATGTGGGGGCTGCCTTTTCCTTTGGGGAATTTCTCTGAGTCAACGTAGGCTTTATTTTCCTATCTTTAGGGCTAGCTAGTTTCTTAGGCTGTGTCGAGTTGCATAGGGAGCGTTAGGAGCAATCCACGGCTATTTCTAGTGTGTGTGATAGGATTAAGGATTGCGGTCAGCAGAGTTTCCACTTCCCAGAGCTTGTCCTGTATTTTTGCAGCTATCAGGTCTTTCCGGGTGCTCTTGACCATGAGGTCCATTCTTGTCCTAACCACCAGGTCATAACAGTACAGCTGGCCAAAAGTATTAATGCATCTCAATAGAGGGATAAGAGAAGTTCTGAGACCTTTTTTTTTCTTTGCAGTGTGTTTTGTCTCTCTTTTCCCCTTTACCTCTGGGTGGTTCAGGACACAGGTGTAAACATGGACATTCAAGGTCTGTCCTCTTTGATGGATAATCTCACTATAAGTGTACAAAACATTCAAGATTTTGTGGGTCAGAATCCGATATTAGAGCCTAGGATTCCAATTCCTGATTTGTTTTTTGGTGATAGATCTAAGTTCTTGAATTTCAAAAATAATTGTAAATTGTTTCTTGCCTTGAAACCTCGCTCCTCAGGTGACCCTGTTCAACAAGTAAAGATCATTATTTCTTTGTTACGTGGTGACCCTCAAGACTGGGCATTTTCCCTTGCGCCAGGAGATCCGGCATTGCGTGATGTTGATGCGTTTTTCCTGGCGCTTGGATTGCTTTATGACGAACCTAATTCAGTGGATCAGGCAGAGAAAATCTTGCTGGCTCTGTGTCAGGGTCAGGATGAAGCGGAGATATATTGTCAGAAGTTTAGCAAGTGGTCTTTGCTCACTCAGTGGAATGAATGTGCCCTGGCAGCAATCTTCAGAAAGGGTCTCTCTGAAACCCTTAAGGATGTCATGGTGGGATTTCCCATGCCTGCTGGTCTGAATGAGTCTATGTCTTTGGCCATTCAGATCGATCGATGCTTGCGTGAGCGTAAAGCTGTGCACCATTTGGCGGTACTATCTGAGCATGGGTCTGGGCCTACGCAATGTGATAGGACTTGGACCAGAGCTGAACGGCAAGAACACAGACGTCGGAATGGGCTATGTTTTTATTGTGGTGATTCCACTCATGCTATCTCCGATTGTCCTAAGCGCACTAAGCGGTTCGCTAGGTCTGCCACCATTGGTACGGTACAGTCTAAATTTCTATTGTCCATTACTCTGATTTGCTCTTTGTCATCCTATTCTGTTATGGCATTTGTGGATTCAGGCGCTGCCCTGAATTTGATGGACTTGGAGTATGCTAGGCGCTGTGGTTTTTTCTTGGAGCCCTTGCAGTATCCTATTCCATTCAGAGGAATTGATGCTACGCCTTTGGCCAAGAATAAGCCTCAGTACTGGACCCAATTGACCATGTGCATGGCTCCTGCACATCAGGAGGATATCCGCTTTTTGGTGTTGCATAATCTGCATGATGTGGTCATTTTGGGGTTGCCATGGCTACAGGTTCATAATCCAGTATTGGACTGGAAATCTATGTCTGTGTCCAGCTGGGGTTGCCAGGGGGTACATGGCGATGTTCCATTTTTGTCAATTTCGTCTTCCACTCCTTCTGAAGTTCCAGAGTTTTTGTCGGATTATCAGGATGTATTTGATGAGCCCAAAGCCAGTGCCCTACCTCCTCATAGGGATTGCGATTGTGCTATTAATTTGATTCCTGGTAGTAAGTTTCCTAAGGGCCGATTGTTCAATTTATCTGTGCCAGAACACGCCGCTATGCGGAGTTATATAAAGGAATCCTTGGAGAAAGGCCATATTCGCCCGTCGTCATCACCGTTAGGAGCAGGGTTCTTTTTTGTGGCCAAGAAGGATGGTTCTTTGAGACCTTGTATTGATTACCGCCTTCTTAATAAAATTACAGTCATATTTCAGTATCCTTTGCCGTTGCTGTCTGATTTGTTTGCTCGTATTAAAGGGGCTAGTTGGTTCACCAAGATAGATCTTCGAGGGGCGTATAATCTTGTGCGTATTAAACAGGGCGATGAATGGAAAACAGCATTTAATACGCCCGAGGGCCATTTTGAGTACCTGGTTATGCCATTCGGGCTTTCCAATGCTCCATCAGTATTTCAGTCCTTTATGCATGACATCTTCCGAGAGTACCTGGATAAATTCCTGATTGTGTATTTGGATGATATTTTGGTCTTTTCGGATGATTGGGAGTCTCATGTGAAGCAGGTCAGGATGGTGTTCCAGGTCCTTCGTGCGAATTCCTTGTTTGTGAAGGGGTCAAAGTGTCTCTTTGGAGTTCAGAAGGTTTCATTTTTGGGGTTCATTTTTTCCCCTTCTACTATCGAGATGGACCCTGTTAAAGTCCAGGCCATTTACGATTGGACTCAGCCGACATCTGTTAAGAGCCTGCAAAAGTTCCTGGGCTTTGCTAATTTTTATCAGCGCTTCATCGCTAATTTTTCTAGTGTTGCTAAACCGTTGACTGATTTGACCAAGAAGGGTGCTGATGTGGTCAATTGGTCTTCTGCAGCTGTAGAGGCATTTCAGGAGTTGAAGCGTCGTTTTTCTTCTGCCCCTGTGTTGTGCCAGCCAGATGTTTTGCTCCCGTTTCAGGTTGAGGTTGATGCTTCTGAGATTGGAGCAGGGGCTGTTTTGTCGCAAAGAAGTTCTGATGGCTCGGTGATGAAGCCATGTGCTTTCTTTTCTAGAAAGTTTTCGCCTGCTGAGCACAATTATGATGTTGGTAATCGAGAGTTGTTGGCCATGAAGTGGGCATTCGAGGAGTGGCGTCATTGGCTTGAAGGAGCCAAGCATCGCGTGGTGGTCTTGACAGATCACAAGAATTTGACTTATCTTGAGTCTGCCAAACGGTTGAATCCGAGACAGGCTCGATGGTCGTTATTTTTCTCCCGTTTTGATTTTGTGGTTTCGTACCTTCCGGGCTCTAAGAATGTGAAGGCTGATGCCCTGTCAAGGAGTTTTGTGCCTGACTCTCCGGGTGTTCCTGAGCCGGCGGGTATTCTCAAAGAGGGGGTAATTTTGTTTGCCATCTCCCCTGATTTGCGGAGGGTGCTGCAAAAATTTCAGGCTGATAGACCTGACCGTTGCCCAGCGGAGAAACTGTTTGTCCCTTATAGATGGACTAGTAGAGTTATCTCTGAGATTCATTGTTCAGTGTTGGCTAGGCATCCTGGAATCTTTGGTACCAGAGATTTGGTGGCTAGATCCTTTTGGTGGCCGTCTTTGTCACGGGATGTGCATTCTTTTGTGCAGTCCTGTGGGACTTGTGCTCGGGCTAAGCCCTGCTGTTCTCGTGCCAGTGGGTTGCTTTTGCCCTTGCCGGTCCCGAAGAGGCCCTGGACGCATATTTCTATGGATTTTATTTCGGATCTCCCCGTCTCTCAAAAGATGTCGGTCATTTGGGTGGTTTGTGATCGCTTTTCTAAAATGGTCCATTTGGTACCCTTGTCTAAATTGCCTTCCTCCTCTGATTTGCCATTATTTTTCCAGCATGTGGTTCGTTTACATGGTATTCCGGAGAACATCGTCTCGGACAGAGGTTCCCAGTTTGTTTCGAGGTTTTGGCGGGCCTTTTGTGCTAGGATGGGCATTGATTTGTCTTTTTCCTCGGCTTTCCATCCTCAGACAAATGGACAAACCGAACGAACTAATCAGACTTTGGAAACATATCTGAGATGCTTTGTTTCTGCTGATCAGGATGATTGGGTGTCCTTTTTGCTGTTGGCTGAGTTCGCCCTTAATAATTGGGCCAGCTCGGCTACTTTGGTTTCGCCGTTTTTCTGCAATTCTGGTTTCCGTCCTCGTTTCTCTTCAGGGCAGGTTGAGTCTTCGGACTGTCCTGGTGTAGATACTGTGGTGGATAGGTTGCAGCAGATTTGGACTCATGTGGTGGACAATTTGACATTGTCCCAGGAGAAGGCTCAACGTTTCGCTAACCGCCGGCGCTGTGTGGGTCCCCGACTTCGTGTTGGGGATTTGGTTTGGTTGTCGTCTCGTTATGTTCCTATGAAGGTTTCCTCTCCTAAGTGTAAGCCTCGTTTCATTGGTCCGTATAAGATTTCTGAGGTTATCAATCCTGTGTCATTTCGTTTGGCCCTTCCAGCTTCTTTTGCCATCCATAATGTGTTCCACAGGTCGTTATTGCGGAGATACGTGGCGCCTGTGGTTCCATCCGTTGATCCTCCTGCCCCGGTGTTGGTTGAGGGGGAATTGGAGTATGTGGTGGAGAAGATTTTGGATTCTCGTATTTCGAGACGGAAACTCCAGTACCTGGTCAAGTGGAAGGGTTATGGTCAGGAAGATAATTCCTGGATTTTTGCCTTTGATGTTCATGCTGCCGATCTGGTTCGTGCCTTTCATTTGGCTCATCCTGGTCGGCCTGGGGGCTCTGGTGAGGGTTCGGTGACCCCTCCTCAAGGGGGGGGTACTGTTGTGAATTCTGTTGTCGGGCTCCCTCCTGTGGTCATGAATGGTACTTCGGCTGGTTCTGTCCATGGACTTCCTCTGGTGGCTGTGGGTGTTTCTGAGTTTCCTTCCACAGGTGACGAGGCTAAGTCGTTAGTGGGCTGCTCTATTTAACTCCACTTGGATCTTTGCCCCATGCCAGCTGTCAATGTTGTACTATTGGTCTAGTTCGCTCCTGGATCGTTCTGGTTACCTGTTATTTCCAGCAGAAGCTAAGTTCCTCTTTGCTATTTTCTTGTTTGCTATTTTTTCTGTCCAGCTTGCTATTGTGAATATTGCCTTGCTTGCTGGAAGCTCTGGGACGCAGAGGGGCGCCTCCGCACCGTGAGTCGGTGCGGAAGGTTTTTTTTTCCCTGCATTCTCTGCGTGGCTTTTTGTAGGTTTTTGTGCTGACCGCAAAGTTGCCTTTCCTATCCTCTGTCTGTTCAGTAAGTCGGGCCTCACTTTGCTATATCTATTTCATCTCTGTGTTTGTGATTTCATCTTACTCACAGTCAATATATGTGGGGGCTGCCTTTTCCTTTGGGGAATTTCTCTGAGGCAAGGTAGGCTTTATTTTCCTATCTTTAGGGCTAGCTAGTTTCTTAGGCTGTGTCGAGTTGCATAGGGAGCGTTAGGAGCAATCCACGGCTATTTCTAGTGTGTGTGATAGGATTAGGGATTGCGGTCAGCAGAGTTTCCACTTCCCAGAGCTTGTCCTGTATTTTTGTAGCTATCAGGTCTTTCCGGGTGCTCTTGACCATCAGGTCCATTCTTGTCCTAACCACCAGGTCATAACACATGGCTCCATCCATTCTCCCATTAATGCGGTGAAGTAGTCCTGTGCCCTTAACAGAGAAACACCCCCAAAACATAATGCTTCCACCTCCATGCTTGACAGTGGGGACGGTGTTCCTTGGGTCATAGGTAGCATTTCTCTTCCTCCAAACACGGCGAGTTGAGTTAATGCCAAAGACCTCAATTTTTGTCTCTTCTGACCAGAGCACCTCCTCTCAATCACTCAAAAAATCATCCAGGTTTTCATTGGCAATCTTCAGACAGGTCGACACATGTGCCTTCTTGAGCAAGGGGACCTTGCGGGCACTGCAGGATTTTAAACCTTTACAGCGTAAAGTGTTACCAATGGTTTTCTTGGTGACTGTGGTCCTAGCTGCCTTGAGATCATTAACAAGTTTCCCCATGTAGGTTTAGGCTGATCTCTCACCTTCATCGTGATCAAGGATACTCCACGATTTGAGATTGTGCATGGTGCCCCAGATCGATGTCGATTGACAGTCATTTTGTATTTCTTCCATTTTCTTACTGTTGCACCAACAGTTGTCTCCTTCCCACCCAGTGTCTTACTTATGGTTTTGTAGCCCATTTCATCTTTGTGCAGGTCTATGATCTTGTCCCTGACATCCTTATAAAGCTCTTTGGTCTTGCCCATGTTGTAAGCTTAGAGTTTGACTGATTAATTGAGTCTGTGGACAGGAGTCTTTTATAAAGGTGACTATGTAAGACAGCTGTCTTTAAGGCAGGTAACAAGTTGATTAGGAGCATCTAACTGGTCTGTAGGAGCCAGAACTGTTAATGGTTGGTAGGGGATCAAATACTTATTTCTCACTGCAAAGTGTAAATAAGTGGACTTTATTTTTGAAATTCTATCTCTCAATGTTAAAATTAACCTACCCTTAAAATTATAGACTGTTCATGTCTTTGTCAGTGGGCAAACTTATAAAATCAGCAAGAGATCAAATACTTATTTCCTCCACTGTATAGTGTCCTCCAGTTTCCCTCCAGTAATAGTATCCCACAGTGCCCCTCCTGTAATGTCTCCCAGTGCTATTCCAGTAATAATATTCCCTTAGCCCCTTCAATAATTTTTCTAGAGCTCTGCAGCTCCCACAAAAAATGGTGTATACTAACTCATTCTTTCCCACAAATTCTTCTGCCCTTGCAAGATCGTCCCTGTCAGTAATATTGTTCCCAGAGTGCCCCTGTCAGTAAAATGTCCCCAGAGGTCCCATGTCAGTAATAACGTGTCTTTCTTAAAGTGAACCAGACAGCTAATACATGCTGCCAATTCACGGTTGTTGCTTGTCACATAGCATTCACAAGTAGATATGATCAGCCAAGTTGCTTATCTAATTATACTATCAGCATTTGGGTATGTCTGGCTGATCAACCCTCGCCCTCTTTTATCTATTTGTCCCATGTTGCTGGGCATGGTGTAGCACACATTACCCCTTTTTCTTTACACATGATCCCCGCTGTGCGTGCTTGTCCGCTCCCATTATCGAAGGCATCTAAATGGAGCGATGCGTGCCACTAACGTCTTCAGAAGTTTTCTGACACTCATCGCTACCATGATTGGCCGAAAGTGACCAAGACAGCAGCATGGACCCCGCCCACTTGCGCCCACCGGAAGCAGCGCTAATGTGCTACACCTGTGACACATGGAACTTTCTTATACATCTATCATAGAACACATAGAACACATAGGACCCCAGAGAAAGCCGATTTGAAACGAACGCACTTTGGGGCTTGAACAGCGCATACAGGTGATTTTTACACTTTATGGGTGAGCAGTAATGCATTCAACTGTATCGCTACTATTTGTTCCCTAAGGCTTCTTTTACACTTGCTGTGTTTTTGAAACCCGAATAGATTTCTATGGGGCCACAAAAACGGGCTGTAAAAATTTGTCGGAGCACCGTACGCCGTATGGCCGTATTTATGGTTGTGAAAAAATATTGAGCCTGCTCGATATTTTTCATGGCTTACAGACACAGCCCCCATTGAAATTAATGGGGCCGCAAAAACAACAGAAGCTTGCCTAGTGTGTTTATTTTGCGTACAACCAGAAGACCGCATTTGCGAAACGCCATATTTTTACTAGGACACTCCCATGTACTTCCTGTTTATCACTTTGATGGCCTGCAGAGAAACGTGATGGACCTATTCCAAACCAGAAAAAGAGTGATCCGAGAAGATTTTTGCAGCCAGTTTTTGCAGCAGACAGTGAAAAATACGGTAATACGTCGCGCAAAAAAGGCCCTCTAAAACGGGCCGCAAAAAAACACAGCAAGTGTAAAAGAAACCTTTGCAGTACCTGACCAGGGTATGGTGCTGTGATCTGGCAACACATGCATCTACTTTCATCAAAATATGTGAATCCTTTTGGCACAAATCTCTGTATTTAGATACAATTGTACGACAGAATCAAATTATATATTTAGATACCTTGAATTTCACATGTGATTAATTTACAGTGTTTCTTACGCCCTCCCTCTTCGCTATCTGTAATCGACTGTGATTTATATAGGACTGTTGTTACATGTAAAGATATACGCGCATTCTCTGTACTATCATCTAGTGTTAACTGGCTCACTGTCACATATTTTTTGTCTTCACTGTTCATTCGATACTGGTTACTGTCTTTTTCAAGTAATCTTTAGGTGATAATTATGACAATTTTTACATACTGTATGTTTAATAAAATGTTTAATAAAATGTATAATTTTAATAAGAAATAAGCCTTGTACTTTTTTGGGGGTATATAGGCTGCAGTTTGTTCTCTGACATTGTCCCCATTGCTTTGGGAGCTTCCCCTATGGACTATGGTCCTTACTTGTATTTATGGTTATGGCACATTTTGGAGATTGGCTATATGAACTCAGCCAGGTATGTGCCGTAAGTGAGAGCACCGGAGCTGATCAGCTCATGAACTCCGGTGAACTCTCACGGTGGCTCAGTGATACAATGCGGGAGCGATTAGCTCCTGTCAGTGTATCGCTGCCAGCCGGGTGAGATCGACGTGGGACACTCTGTATAAGGCCGGAGTCACACTACAGCGAGGTATGGCCGAGTCTCGCAGGTTAAGAACAAGCTTTGGCACAGGCACTCCGGAGTGGAGCGTGCGGCTCCATGTATTGCTATGCGGCCGCACGCTCCGCTCTGAAGTGCCGTTGCCAGAGCTTGGTTTTAACCTGCGAGACTCGGCCGTATCTCGCTGTGTGTGATCCCGGCCTAAAATGGACTACGGTAGAATGGTAAGTATATATTGGCTTATTATTTTTGATTGTTTGCAGGAGACATTGGCATTGGGGATTAGGTGTTCGGTGAGTATGTATTGTGTATGTGAATATGTAAATGTTTTGATTTTTTTTAGGAACGGAAAGTACTTGCAAGCAGCATAATACAAAGAATAGCAGGTTTACCCAGAATCCTTTGCAGTAGGCGGAGCTATGCAAATCATTTCTTTCCACCCCTGTCTAATCCACAGCGCTTGGAACCGCCAAGCGTGCAATGCTGCGGATTAGTTTCTAAATTTACACAGCCAACCAATTCCTACCTGTGGACACGTGTTTTGGGCTTTAGGCCCTCATCAGCACAGGGCTGGAATTGGTTGGCTGTATGGAGTGGGGCTCGGTGAGCAAGCGATACATACATGCTAGCCACCTTAGGGAGAGACCCAAGTTGGGCTAAATGTAGCGGGACGAAAGAGACCGAAAGTCCTTTAAGTAGAGGGCTTTTCGGTCTCTTTCGTCCCGCTACATTTAGCCCAACTTGGGTCTCTCCCTAAAGTGGCTAGCATGTATGTATTGATTTTTTTTAACAATTGAACACTGGCGCCGGATGATGAGACTATTCTCCCATCATCGGCTCATGCTGTCTCTGTTATATGTGACAAAACATGTAGCCGGATGGGAGTAGTAGTTCCATCAGATGACACCTGGGTATATACGTTGCATGGGTACACATATACAGACAGACACACACATACACACACAGGCAGATACGCAGACACACACAGACAGACACACACATATTCTCCACCCACACACACAGACACACATATTTTCCACCCACACTCTCTTCCTCCTTCTGACATGATTTCCTTTTGACAAATCGCAGCTTTTTTGGCAGCAAATACGCAGCAAATAAGCAAACCTTTTTACACCTGTGTTTTTGCTGCAGATTTGACTGACTCAATTGAAATCAATGTGTCAAAAACGATGCAGAAATGCAAAAAGAACTGACATGCTGCAGAAAATAAAATGCTGCAGATACGGACGGAAATGTACTGATCATGTGCACAACACTTCAGGATTGTCATTGAATTACCATGATCTAGTGTTCCACTGCGTTTTTGGAGCATTTACGCATGTAAAAAACGCATCAAAAATGCATCGTGTGCACCTAGCCTAAAACAGATCCCACTGATTCTGAGAATGTTTTTTCATGACATATTGTTCTTCAGATTAGTGATAAAATTTCTTCAATATAACTTGCGTTTATTTGAGAAAAAAAACGGAAATTTGGAGAAAATTTGGTAATTTTCAAAATTTGTATTCTTATGCTTTTAAATCAGAGAGATGTCACAAAAATTATTAATAAAAATAATTTCCCACATGTCTACATCTGCACAATTTTTAAAACATTTTTTGTTGTTAGAAAGTTAAAAAGGTTAAAAGTTAACCAGTGATTTCTCTTTTTTTCCAACAAAATGTACAAAATCATTCTTTAGGGGCCACCTCATATTTGAAGTGATTTCTTTTTTTTCCAATAAAATTTACAAAACCATTTTTTTAGAGACCACCTCCCATTTGAAGTGACTTTGAGGGGTCTATATGATAGAAAATACCCAAAAGTGAAACCAAACTACACCCCTCAAGGTGCTCAAAACCACATTCAAGAAGTTTATTAAAACTTTATTAAAATGAACATTTAACTTTTTTCCCCAAAAAATTACTTTAGACCCAATTTTTTTTAAATTTTCACAAGAGTAACAAGAAAAAATTAACCCAAAAATGTGTGCAATTTCTCCCGGGTTACTTGCCTTTTCTCTAAACGAAGGGTTTTATACCATAATTTTAACAATGTCATACATTAAAGATTTTTGTTTTTAAATAATTATTCACTGATGGATCTGTTGCTGGATACCTTTTCCTCTTTGAGGCCGGCGTCACACTGGCATATTGCATCCGATGCGAGATCATCGGATGCGATATGCTAATGACACTCGGCTCCTGCTCGCAGCGGAGCAGGAGCCGAGTGTCATGCATCTGTGCTCCGATTCTCTTGCACAGAGCGGATCGGAGCACAGCTGCGGAGGAGGCGGAGAAATGAATTTCTCCATCTCCTCCATTGCTGGGGTCCGCTTATAGCGCACATCACTCGGATGATATCCGAGTGGTGTGCGCTGTCTCACTCGCACCCATAGGCTTATATGGGTGCGAGTGAGCTGAGAGTTTTCCTCGGTCCGAGACAATCGCAGCATGCTGCGATTGTCTCGGACCGAGGAAAACGGCTGACAAAAAGTCGGCTGCTGGGAGCTGCCCCATAACTTATCATTGGTCCGAGTGTAATGCGATTTTTTATCGCATTGCACTCGGCCGTTTAAAGCGCCAGTGTGACGCCGGCCTGATACTGCTCGTTTGCTGCTAACACAAAGTTCTTTCCGTGCATGGCCATTGGATTCTATTGCGATGAGCTGGATTTTTTCTACAAAGTTTTTTTGTTTCCCATATGTGGCTGTACAGTACTGCTCAGCCATATGGAGAGACTTGAGAGAGACGGAGAGCAATTTGCCTCCTGGAGCGCAGATTTTCCAAGAATAGATTGCGGACTCCATATTTAGAGCCCCTAGTTGCTAGAAGAGCAGAATCCCCCACTTCATTTTGAAAATTATACCCCTTTGAAAATGTATCTAAAGATGTAGTGACAATTTTGACTCCATGGGTATTTTCCAGAAACAAGCAGCAATGAATATTGAAGAGTGAAAATTGCAAACTGCCGTTGTAGTGACCAGTATATTGCAGTCACCAATACGTTATGCCCAGCTCATGCTTCTGGAGACCCGTAAGTTAGGCGGGCTCTCATCGCTTAAGAAATGCCAAACATGCGGACGCTATATGTGGTTTAGCTACACTGGAGCTCAGAAGGGAGGGGGCATTTGGATTTGGGAGTGCAGAATTTGCTTAATTTTTTTGAGGGGCGAGGAGCCATTTCGCTTTTCCAGGGCCTTTGTGCTACCAGTAACATGGAAGCCCCCCATATTTCCATTAACAGATGACAGACCTGAGAGCGGAATTATTTTTTTTGTGGATTGAGTTGGAACTTTTATTAGGATCATTTTACATAACATTTCAGATCACAGTTATCCTGCGCTCTACTCTGACCACTTACATTGGGATTTCCATATAAATCTCTTAGTGACATGACAGATGAAACCTCCAAGGGATCCATTCACTATAATGAGGCAGCAGAGTTAGGCCGGCGTCACACTTGCGAGTTTTACGGACGTAAGAGCGCAGAAACTACGTCCGTAAAACTCGCAAAAAATACGGCACAATTATTCTCTATGCCCCTGCTCCTATCTGCCGTATTTTACTGATCAGTATTATACGGCTTTCTACGGCCGTAGAAAATCGCAGCATGCTGCGTTTGTCACCGTATTACACAAATAAAACGTCAATGAAAGTCTATGGAAGCCCCAAAAATACGGATTACACACGGACCAGCAGTGTGACTTGCGAGAAATACGCAGCGGTGTTAGCGAGAAAATCCGGTAATTCATTGCGGTGTACAGTAAAATCACACTGACAGCTTACAGTAGAATAGGTATAATAAATGTGTACACATAGAATAGATATATATATATATATGTCAGTGAGACACATATATGTATGTATATTAATATTTTTTCCAGCGCTAGACAGCTTTAAAGCCGGTAATTCAATTACCGGCTTTTGCTTTCTCCTTCCTAAAACCCGACATGATATGAGACCTGGTTTACATACAGTAAACCATCTCATATCCCCATTTTTTTTTGCATATTCCACACTACTAATGTTAGTAGTGTGTCTATG
Source organism: Ranitomeya imitator (assembly GCF_032444005.1). NCBI lineage: Eukaryota > Metazoa > Chordata > Amphibia > Anura > Dendrobatidae > Ranitomeya > Ranitomeya imitator. The sequence goes on from NC_091285.1 coordinate 441,465,077, forward strand.
CAAAATTTGGCCATTCTAGCTATTAAAATAAAGGGTTAAATGGCGGAAAAAATTGGCGTGGGCTCCCGCACAATTTTCTCCGCCAGAGTAGTAAAGCCAGTGACTGAGGGCAGATATTAATAACCTGGAGAGGGTCCATGGTTATTGCCCCCCCCCTGGCTAAAAACATCTGCCCCCCAGCCACCCCAGAAAAGGCACATCTGGAAGATGCGCCTATTCTGGCACTTGGCCACTCTCTTCCCATTCCCGTGTAGCGGTGGGATATGGGGTAATGAAGGGTTAATGCCACCTTGCTATTGTAAGGTGACATTAAGCCAAATTAATAATGAAGAGGCGTCAATTATGACACCTATCCATTATTAATCCAATACTAGTAAAGGGTTAAAAAAAAACACACACACATTATTAAAAATTAATTTATTGAAAAAATCACAAAGGTTGTTGTATTAATTTATTCTACTCTCAATCCACTCACTGAAGACCCTCGATCTGTAAATAAAAAAAAAAAATAAACCAACAATATACATACCTTCCGAGGATCTGGCACGTCTAACGATGTAGATCCATCTGAAGGGGTTAAAATATTTTGCAGACACGAGCTCCGCTAATGCAGGATGCTCATTTCTGCAAAATCCCGGCGAATGAAGCTAAATATAGGTCAATGATCTACATTTAGCTTCATTTGCGGTGAGGCGCCCTCTGCTGGCTGTTCCTAGATCGTGGGAACTTTCCTAGAAAGCTCCCTTGCTCGAGTTCATATGAGGACAGCCAGCAGAGGGCGCCCTCTTATGATCTCGAGCCTGGGAGCTTTCTAGGAAAGTTCCCACGATCTAGGAACAGCCAGCAGAGGGCGCCTCACCGCAAATGAAGCTAAATATAGATCATTGACCTATATTTAGCTTCATTCGCCGGGGTTTTGCAGAAATGAGCATCCTGCATTAGCGGAGCTCGTGTCTGCAAAATATTTTAACCCCTTCAGATGGATCTACATCGTTGGACGTGCCAGATCCTCGAAAGGTATGTATATTGTTGGTTTATTTATTTTTTTTATTTACAGATCGAGGGTCTTCAGTGAGTGGATTGAGAGTAGAATAAATTAATACAACAACCTTTGTGATTTTTTCAATAAATTAATTTTTAATAATGTGTGTGTGTTTTTTTTAACCCTTTACTAGTATTGGATTAATAATGGATAGGTGTCATAATTGACGCCTCTCCATTATTAATTTGGCTTAATGTCACCTTACAATAGCAAGGTGGCATTAACCCTTCATTACCCCATATCCCACCACTACACGGGAATGGGAAGAGAGTGGCCAAGTGCCAGAATAGGCGCATCTTCCAGATGTGCCTTTTCTGGGGTGGCTGGGGGCAGGTGTTTTTAGCCAGGGGGGGGCCAATAACCATGGACCCTCTCCAGGCTATTAATATCTGCCCTCAGTCACTGGCTTTACTACTCTGGTGGAGAAAATTGTGCGGGAGCCCACGCCAATTTTTTCCGCCATTTAACCCCTTAATTTACTAGCTAGAATGGCCAAATTTTGCATAGACACACTACTAACATTAGTAGTGTGGAATATGCAAAAAAAAATGGGGATATGAGATGGTTTACTGTATGTAAACCAGGTCTCATATCATGTCGGGTTTTAGGAAGGAGAAAGCAAAAGCCGGTAATTGAATTACCGGCTTTCTGCTATCTCGCGCTGTATGAAGTAATAATATATATACATATATGTGTCTCCCTGACATATATATATATAGAGAGAGAGAGAGAGAGAGAGAGAGAGAGACAGTATATATGTTTTTTTTTTTAACACATGGATCCCTTGTATAGCCGTATGTCGGTTTTGCAAGCCTGCGATAAAAACACGCATTACGGCTGCCATACGGATTACATACGGAGGATGCTATGCGCAAAAAACGGTGACACACCCTGCCTACGGAGGAGCTACGGACCACTATTTTGGGGACTTTTCAGCATATTACGGCCGTAATATACGGACCGTATTGTTTTACGCTGTGTGTGACGCCGGCCTTACTCTGGACTCCGTCTGGCCTCTGTTCAGCATGCACAAAACTGTGGCCGACAGCACTTTTATGCAATTCTAAAAAGATGGACACTGCCGGATCTTACTGTAGGTTCTATGGCGTCTGCAGTGCCTCCATTTGCCTTATTATAGGGAATCTTCCACTGGGGATTCTGTCCGAATCTTGTATTTCAAAGATTTACATGGAAACCCCAGTGTAAGCGCTGAGCGCAGAGCATATCCATGCGTCCCAGGTCAATAAGGCTCAAGTCACAGGGACATATGAATACATCTCAGGTGGGAAAGGGGTTAATGAGGACCTGTCGCCAGGTCAAAAGTGGCTAGTTGTTGCGCTTATTTTATTCCCAATGCTCCACTGAATGTTCATTTTCTGTTTTTTTTTTCTGCCATACAGTTTCAGAGATATGGGCCTTTTTATTTCATGTTAATTTTGATGGTCTTTACAAAGGGGGCATGGCTCATAGGAATATCTGGGGGCATGTCTTTAGGTGGCACTACATGATTACACTGTGAGCACCACCTCCTTGCTAGAGACCATATAAATTAGCACTGAATAAAAAAACAATAACTTTGGAACAATATGACGGATTTTAAAGCAAAAAAGATAATAATAAAGAAATATATAACAAGATCAAAAACTGTCCAGTTATGACCTAGTGACGGGTCTTTATTAAATATTGAATGCTAGTGTGTGACTCTTCATATGTAAGATTTCAGCTCAAGCACTACTGTCTATTTCTGTTGTACCGCTTTTGCATATGTCACTATAAGGCCTCATTCTGTGTTGCATTCACGTGGTGTATCAACTTTTTTAATGGATATAACACATATCAATTATAATCTATGGTGCTATAGTGTCCATGCAAACTACACGGAGTTAGAGACACGTCTCTTTTTTACCATTTTCATGGATGAAAAGGGCCAATACAAGTCTATGGGTCCATGAAAAACAAGTGCAGCACACGGATGGCAAGTCTGATCCTTGCTTTCTAAATGATTAACGTTATAAATGGTCTTGGGCTTCTAGAGAGATTTAGTGACATACGTAAATCATGCTTGCACAGTTAAATCTCTTGCACAATTTATCCCAAAGAATGCAGGATTCTAATTTTCTCAAGATCTCAGCTGGAACCACTGAGTGTCACTGTTTCCTTCTGTATTTTTTCCATGACCTACATTATAAAGGCAAGTTGTCACCCAGCAGACCTTGAGGGCTGCTTATGAAGACTGATTGTACAACCTACAAAGTCTAAACGTCCCTTTGTGTTCTAATTGTTCTTCTTTTGGTCAAGTGCTCCCAGTTATTCTTCAAAGTGCAGGGAAGTTATATTTGTAGGGTCACAGAACAGAGCAAAAACTATTTAGATGATCCTGATGAGTCGTGAGCATTTCTTGCTAAGCACACATTGGGTCCATTCACCCAGCTACGTAGTGAATATTGTGAATTTTATTTTGTAAGGAAGAATTATTCAATTGTGATAGGAGAACAGAAAAAGTAAATTCGACTGAAAATAGTCATATTGGCAGAAGAAGGCCACTAAATCCAGTAACCTCTTCCATGCTAAGCTGTACTTCACCTGGAATAAATGGTAAATTTGATGCCTTAGATTTATTACTAAATAATATATCCATGGCAAAGTGATAGCTCCATTGGCACAGTGAACCCACAGCACAATTTCGCCAATCCCTATAGGTACACCCATGCGGTAACGACACTTATGCAATAATTTTAAGATGACCCTTTAAAAGCAGAATTCCATAACTCTATCACACACTGCCTGCTAGTGTATGGTTATGCTTGTATGCAATAGTGTCAACCATGTGCAGCCTTGGGATTATGTGTAATAAAACATGAAAATCATGGTGATTAAAGTAATTATTTAAAGTAATATCTTTGTCTTTACTGTATGTCAGTCACGGATATGACAAACTGGTATATATGCTGGAAACGACTATATTTCCAGTAAGAGTCAATTTTGGTGTGTGAAAAATCACTGGAATAATCCTGTTATTCTGCAAGACTCCAAGGTCCATCCATCATCATAACCATTACTCGTTGTACTGTCAATGTCATGTTGCCACACTTCTCCTTGGTCCTTTAGTTAGGGCAAGGGCACAACAGAACATAACATTTCACATCATAAACTATTTGCTTGGTGCCCGTCTTATCTAAATTATGACTTCTATCATCTTAACCATTTACATCACAAGTGAAAGTAAAACGCTGCCTATCCCTTCTTGGATTTCATGCGTGGTTTAGGATTATGCTTCCTTCTTGGAAGTTATATGAAAGAAAGGACTAGGATATTTCTTTTAATTAGAAATTTTTCATTTTTTTTAAATTAGGTGTTGGTCTATTGTGCACCACCTTTTGGATGACCAATGTATCTGGTCACTGTCCATACTTGAAATAGAAAATGGATCTGAAGCCAGAGGTCTAGATCAAATCAGCTAACATAAATAACCTCTAAAAATACATTTTATTAATATTACATTAAAATAAGGGATATTCCCAAACAGACACAACATTAAATGATGTGTAAATAAATCAAATAGAAAAGAGATACTAACAGCACCCTAGTGAAGTACCTGTTCTATATTCCTGACTGTCAGCGGAGGTTGGCACCATATGTCCCATGTCTGTGGCGCCCCCGCTCCTCGGTGGATCCCTAATGTCCCTATTCTGCCCTACATAAGAAATAAAAGACAGGAAATGAGATAGACGAGAAGGTAATGACTCCTATAACCCCAAAGTGGACTGCAAATTCACAGTCAATGTTATGGATTGGTGTCTTATTATTGGGTACCACCAAACCACTGACAATTAATCAATGAGGCATGATAGACACTTATATAGAAGCTGTGTCAAAGCATTCAAAATATACTCACCCGCAGTGACCCATAAGGGTTTCAACAGTTGGGGAAGGGTCTAATTGTCTCATATAAAGTCAAATCTGGATGTTTGACCATCTTGCCCTGATATTACCTATTAGGCTGGCTCGTGCCTGGCTGCGGAGGTTGGCACCCTAAAATATAGGCGACATGGCACCCCCGCTCAATGTAGGCTATCCCTCATTATCCTAGTCAGCCCTCATCACAGTATCTATTAGATACCAGGTCAATGGCCATGCCAGGAGCATACCCTATTGTCAAAAAAGGTCAACTACTACAGATGTATATATTGTCCCACCACTGACCACACTTAATCTGATATATTCATGTGTTGGTTAGGGTATGTATACCCAACAGACACATCAACAATTAGATATCTTGACAATTCTCAGGGGGAATACATAGACAAATAAGTAGACAGGGTAACAAGTGAACCAAAAGAGATCATTAAGATGACACTCATCCAGATTGTAGATAGTTGGTAATTGATGAGGGTAGATTAGACTACCTCTACGCGTTTCACTTTTTTGCTCATCAGGAGGCTTTGCTAAGGATGTCAGGTCATGTTGATGTTTGATGTCTGATGCCAGGCAGGAGCCAGCCTAATAGGTAATACCAGGGCAAGATGGTCAAACCATCCAGATTTTACTTTATTTGAGACAATTAGACACTTCCCCAGCTGGTAGGTATATTTTCAATGGTTTGACACAGAATCTACAGTATATAAGTGTCTATCACCCCTCTTTGATTAATTGTCAGTGGTTAGGTGGTCACTAGTGATGAGCGAGTACATTCGTTGCTCGAGATTTCCCGAGCATGCTCAGGTGTCCTCCGAGTATTTTTTAGTGCTCAGAGATTTACTGTAGTTTTCTTCGCTGCAGCTGAATGATTTACATCTGTCCCCACATGTAATCAAGCTTACTAACAAATGTAAATCATTCAGCTGCGGCGAAGAAAACTAAATCTCCGAGCACTAAAAAATACTCGGGCAACGAGTATATTCGCTCATCACTAGTGGTCACCAATAATAAGACACCAATCCCTAAGGTCGACTGTAATTTTGCAGTCCATTTTGGGGTTATAGGAGTCAGTACCTGCTCGTCTATCTCGTTTCCTGCCTTTTTCTTTTTATGTAGGGCGAAATAGGGACATCCGCTGAGGAGCGGGGGTGCCACTGGCGTGGGATTTAGGGTGTCAACCTCTACTGACAGGCAGGAATATAGAACAGGTAGTTCACTAGGGTGCTTTTAGTATCTCTTTTTCTATTTGGTTTATTTACACGGTATTTAATGTTGTGTCTGTTGGTGAATATCCCTTATTTTAATGTAATACTAATAAAAGGTATTTTTTAGAAGTTATTTATGTTACCTCACAGTCCATGCTTGTAGAGTCCATACATTGTATGGTACAGTCTACTCAGACAAAGTCATAGACATTAGCATTCCACCACTGTATTTAATAGAGGCTCGGTATTATCAATGCGCTAGATCTACTGAATGATAGGAACACCTGAAGAAGTCAATAAATTGACATATGAGACTTATTATTCCTCCTGCACAATCTATATATATAATTGCCTAAGGGTTTTTCCGTCTGTCTGTCTGTCCTGGAAATCCCGGCTCTCTGATTGGTCGAGGCCGCCAGGACTCGACCAATCAGAGACCAGCACAGCATCGACGTAGAAATCCCGCGTCTCTGATTGGTCGAGGCCGCCAGGCCTCGACCAATCAGCAACGGGCACAGCAACGATGATGTCATAAAGGACGTAGACATCCCGCGTCTGATTGGTCGAGGCCGCCAGGCCTCGACCAATCAGCAACGGGCACAGCGACGATGATGTCATAATGGTTGCCATGGCGACGATGATGTCATAAAGGTTGCCTCGATCAATCAGCGACGGACACAGTCTGCCGCGAATTCTGGAATCATCATTGTCCATATATTACAGGGACATGCATATTCTAGAATACCCGATGCGTTAGAATCGGGCCACAGTCTAGTCTGATATAATCATCACTGAATGGACACAGTCAGACAAGTATACTTGATTGATTTTGTAGTATCTTGATATACTGTACTAGATGGTGGCCCAATTCTAACGCATCGGGTATTCTAGAATGCACAGCCACGTAGTTTATAACTCAGCCCACATAGCATATAGCACAATCAGGTAGTATATAGCATAGCCACATAGTATATAGCACAGCCACGTAGTATGTAGCACAGCCCACGTAGTATATAACACACCCCACGTAGTATATAGCACAGCCATGTAGTATACAACGCAGCCCACGTAGTATATAGCACAACCACGTAGTATATAACACACCCCACATAGTATATAGCATAGCCACGTAGTATATAACACACCCCACGTAGTATATAGCATAGTCCCGTAGTATATTGCACAGGCACGTAGTATATAGCACAGCCCACGTAGTATATAACACAGGCCACCTAGTATATAACACAGCTCATGTAGTATATAGCACAGCCCACGTAGTATATAACACAGCCCACGTAGTATATAACACAGCCCACGTATTATATAGCAAGGTGGGCACCATTTCCCTGTTAAAAAAGCAATTAAAATAAAAAATAGTTATATACTCACCTTCCGTCGGCCCACGGATCCAGCCGAGGCCTTTACCGGTGCTCCTCATGCTCCGGTCCCAAGAATGCATTGCGGCAATGAGTCAAGATCATGTAGCGGTCTCGCCACATCATCATCTTGCGAGACCGCTATGTGATCTCCAGTCAGTGCCGCAAACCATTCTTGGGACCTGAGCACGAGGAGCAGGAAAGGGTGCCGCGGACGCCGGAAAGTGAGAATATAATGGGTTATTTTTATTATTATTTTTAACATTCTATGTTTTTACTATTGATGCTGCATAGGCAGCATCAATAATAAAAAGTAAAGTCGTGTTCAAATCCCGCCCCAATCTCGCTGATTGGTCGCGGCCGGCCGGGACCAATCAGCGACCCAGCATTTCCGTTACGGAAGTTGCAGACAGACAGACAAACAGACAGAAGTACCCCTTAAGCAATTATATATATAGATAATAGCCACACATGTCAAAAAGACACCATTCTGCATCAGCATGGAGATTTTTCAGGAATATATGAGTTACGTGATATCTATATATTTCTACCTTTTTTCTATTATGATGATTCCAACATTGTTCCTTTTGCTATTTTTAGGCTATTACTATTATGTAGCATATACTGTTAGGTTAGTAATAACTTAATAACCTAGTGGACAGAAAGGAAAAATATATATTTTCTTTCAAGGAAGCAAAAAAAAATGTAATAGGTGTTGACTATAAAACCTAAATATAACATAAAATATGTTAGTATACTATTCTGAAGTACCGAACTTTATAAAAGTGTATTTGTCGCACATGGAGAATATGCTAATTACGATAGTTTTTTAGGTCTGGGGAAGAATGGCGATGCCAAAGACTGATACTGAATCGCGAGGTCCTCTCTGTAGCAGGGATGAATCGTTTTTTGCCTCTCCTGGACAATGTTGGACAGGACTTTGTTCGTAGAGTTTACACTCAGGTGGAAAGAGGTGGTCGGGGAAAATGGACAGCTGATCTGACCAATGAGCTCTTTCGGTTTGCTTTGGAGTGTAAGTACTAAGTACAAGAACAATACTGTGTTCTCCATATACAGTTAGGGCCAGAAATATTTGGACAGTGACACAAGTTTTGTTATTTTAGCTGTTTACAAAAACATGTTCAGAAATACAATTATATATATAATATGGGCTGAAAGTGCACACTCCCAGCTGCAATATGATAGTTTCCACATCCAAATCGGAGAAAGGGTTTAGGAATCATAGCTCTGTAATGCATAGCGTCCTCTTTTTCAAGGGACCAAAAGTAATTGGACAATGGACTCTAAGGGCTGCAATTAACTCTGAAGGCGTCTCCCTCGTTAACCTGTAATCAATGAAGTAGTTAAAAGGTCAGGGGTGGATTCCAGGTGTGTGGTTTTGCATTTGGAAGCTGTTGCTGTGAGCAGACAACATGCGGTCAAAGGAACTCTCAATTGAGGTGAAGCAGAACATCCTGAGGCTGAAAAAAAAGAAAAAATCCATCAGAGAGATAGCAGACATGCTTGGAGTAGCAAAATCAACAGTTGGGTACATTCTGAGAAAAAAGGAATTGACTGGTGAGCTTGGGAACTCAAAAAGGCCTGGGTGTCCACGGATGACAACAGTGGTGGATGATCGCCGCATACTTAATTTGGTGAAGAAGAACCCGTTCACAACATCAACTGAAGTCCAGAACACTCTCAGTGAAGTAGGTGTATCTGTCTCTAAGTCAACAGTAAAGAGAAGACTCCATGACAGTAAATACAAAGGGTTCACATCTAGATGCAAACCATTCATCAATACCAAAAATAGACAGGCCAGAGTTAAATTTGCAGAAAAACACCTCAAGAAGCCAGCTCAGTTCTGGAAAAGTATTCTATGGACAGATGAGACAAAGATCAACCTGTACCAGAATGATGGGAAGAAAAAAGTTTGGAGAAGAAAGGGAACGGCACATGATCCAAGGCACACCACATCCTCTGTAAAACATGGTGGAGGCAACGTGATGGCATGGGCATGCATGGCTTTCAATGGCACTGGGTCACTTGTGTTTATTGATGACATAAGAGCAGACAAGAGTAGCCGGATGAATTCTGAAGTGTACCGGGATATACTTTCAGCCCAGATTCAGCCAAATGCTGCAAAGTTGATTGGACGGCGCTTCATAGTACGGATGGACAATGACCCCAAGCATACAGCCAAAGCTACCCAGGAGTTCATGAGTGCCAAAAAGTGGAACATTCTGCAATGGCCAAGTCAATCTCCAGATCTAAACCCAATTGAGCATGCATTTCACTTGCTCAAATCCAGACTTAAGACGGAAAGACCCACAAACAAGCAAGACCTGAAGGCTGCGGCTGTAAAGGCCTGGCAAAGCATTAAGAAGGAGGAAACCCAGCGTTTGGTGATGTCCATGGGTTCCAGACTTAAGGCAGTGATTGCCTCCAAAGGATTTGCAACAAAATATTGAAAATAAAAATATTTTTTTTGGGTTATGTTTATTTGTCCAATTACTTTTGACCTCCTAAAATGTGGAGTGTTTGTAAAGAAATGTGTACAATTCCTACATTTTCTATCAGATATTTTTGTTCAACCCTTCAAATTAAATGTTACAATCTGCACTTAAATTCTGTTGTAGAGGTTTCATTTCAAATCCAATGTGGTGGCATGCAGAGCCCAACTCGCGAAAATTGTGTCACTGTCCAAATATTTCTGGCCCTAACTGTACATCTCATTAACCCTTTGAGTACTCAACTGGACTTGGCCTTTTTAATGCATTGACAATTTATGCTCACACAGAGGTAGGAAATGACTTTTCATACAACTCTATTAAAGGTGACATTTTTCTGCCTATATTATTTTGGTGTATTGGTGACCATCCAACAAATTAGCACTTTAAAAAATGCAAAAAAAAAAAGAGAAAATAAGACTATAAGAGAAGATAACTACGGAAAAAGTTTCCAGCATTTTGTAAATGGTCATATGAAACAGATGTTATAGTTTGACATGTTTTTTCCTTAGTAAGTAATAGAAACAATGTGATTTATGTACAAATAAAATGACCACACTTTTAAAGTGTCCTTTTATTCAAAGCCAAAATAAAATCATGATCTTGTTGCTCTTATATCCCATCTTGTTAAAACAATTAGTTAAAGCTGTTTTCAGCCTATATATCCATCCAATTATATCAAGAAATGTTCTGAATTCTCTTGTACTGTAAATTGACCACAGCTATTTTTCAGTGAGCAGTTCTTCATCACCATTCCTCCAGCACAATAGGTGCTTGAACCTCATTTCCTTCTTTCCCAGCATGTATCAATCCTGTTTTTGTCTAATGGCTTGCCTGTCTGAAACCCGGTCCTCTCTTATGCATATGTTCTGTTTGACATTCATACTCATTCATATATGTCTCTTTAAGACCATGTTCACGTTCAGCGTTTGGTCAATATTTCTCATCAGTATTTTGTAAGCCCAAATCAGGAGTGGGTGTTAAATACAGAAGTGGTGATGTGTTTAGATTACATTTTTCCTCTGATTGTGCAAATAAGCTGAGGAGAAAAAATATCACAAGGATAGGGTCTTATCTGGTTCATAAATATCAGAAATTGTATCGATATATGCTGACCCGATCCAGGGTTGAAAGGCTGCTGCGGATCAACGGGGGTGGTTTCACCAGAAGAGCAAAGAGAACATAGAATATTTGTGGTCCATATCTGCACTGCCAGCTTGTGAAGAAACGTCAGATGCCATAAGTATTATAAAATAAAAATATTTCCTGAAGAAGAAGTGGGTTATGCTTTGAAACTCGTAGAAAAATAAAATAAACCATTATTTTATAATACTTCTGGAATCCCACGTTTCTTCACAGGCTGGCAGAGCGGATATGGACCAAAAACGTTCCATGTTTTATTTCCTCTGATTGTTCCACTCCTGGTTTTGGCTTACAAATAATTATATAAAATTTTGACCAAATACTGAGCGTGTGAACATGGCCTTACAGACAGATTGCACTTGACAACAGGCAGTGGTCAGCAGCTTGTTAAACAGAAAGGAGATACGTAGTGGCCAGAAAACTGACTGATTCTTTAGGGCAAAAAACTTAAATTTCTGCTAAATAAAGTACTTTTCAATTTTGTTATTATTGCATTGCTCATCAGTGAAGCCTGATTTTAGTGAAACAACACTGATACTTTAAAGTAAAGCAACAAGTTGCTACAAAACTACATAAAGTCTTCAGTCGTGAACACTTTTATGTTATGTGTTTTTACAATATTTTTTCCAGACATTTTTTACATCACCAAAAGGTTATAACATTTCACAAAATTATACTTTGTGGGGAGTTTTATTTTTACTATTGATTTATAGCTATTATCAGAATATAGTGCTTTAAAAGATGCAAAAATGGCCAATAAATCCCACTGGGTGCTGCAATGAATATATAGGGGTTTTTCGCAAAAAACACTATGTGTGAAATCAAACTTATCATACAGTGAAAAACGTTCATCACCATCATTACCATAGCACCTATGAATTTTATCAAATCTTAATTCAGTAATTTGCATCAAAATATTAAAATGTATTATCATCATATGTCAGTACAGTGCTGTGAGTCAGAATTTCACTCCCTTTTCATATGTCACTATTGATTGTCTGCCACACTGAATGCTTTCTCATTTTTCTAATTCTTAACAAAATGTAATGTTAGGATTTGCAATGTTTGGATTTATTCCTACATTCATTTATGGAAAAAAATAGGCAACACCCTTATTACTGTAAAGTGAAATTTAATAACTGGTTGCACCCACATGTGCTGCAATAATCGCAAACAAATGCTTCTATCAGGCAGTTTTATCATTGCAATCCATGCGGTATACATGATGACCTTTAATGAGTACATTTATATGTGTGATACTGTGGCCTTAATATACACAGCCCATCCTGGTGTCAAATTTTTATTTAGTCGTTCTCTGTAATAGCCGATAAGTATACAAATGTGTGGATATTAGCACAAAAATGTGCAATAATTGATATGATCTGACTCTTCTTACAGCTGTCTGCTATGTACTTTATGGACAACGTCTTGGTCTTCTACAAGATTACATAAATCCCGAATCTCAAGAATTCATAGATTCAGTAACTGTCATGTTCCACACCACCAGCCCCATGCTTTACCTTCCTCCACGTCTCCTGAGGTTACTCAACTCTTCCATTTGGAAAAACCATGTGCAGGCCTGGGATTCCATCTTCAACCATGGTACGTAGATGTGCATAGAGCTAATAATACTATACAGTGTGTTTTCTAAATAACCTTCAGTAGAGTTGAGCGACCTTGACCTTTTTAGAGTCGAGCCGGGTTTCGCGAAACCCGACTATCTCAAAAGTCGGGTCGAGTGAAATCGGCCGATTATGACGTAAAGTCGGGATCGACCGAAACACGAAACCCAATGCAAGTCAATGGGGCAGCATAGTCGGCAGTGAGTGGGGGCCAGGAAAACACCTAGAGTGCCCATTTTAATGTCAAAACCATCCATTCTTCTTAATGAAGCTTGTCAAGCGTAATTTACCTTATAATAATTGGAAGGCATTTGAAATTGGGGGTCATTTGGCTAAAGTTGTGGTGGGTAGGGCTGGTTCAAGTAATTAGTGGGCCCAGGAAATCTGGACCACGTCACGGCAGTGGAGCAGGGAGAGGTAAGTATTTCAACTTTGCAAGTGCTGTGAACCTGAGCAAGCAGGGGGGGCCCACTCGTTGGCATTGGCACTGGCACAGGGCCCCTCAAAGTACAGCGGTGTGTTTGCACGGCGGGGGCGCCTCCCACCGGCAGCAACACTTTTGCGTACCATGAGAGGCCCTGTGCCAGTGACGTCGCCAACTAGTATTCCTCCCCCCACCTGATGAAGGAACCTGCACTTTCATCTGCACCTTCCTGTTTGTCCCCGTGTAAGGTGGTATGGTATGCGGGAAGGGGGACCTGACTTTCAGCAGGGTCACAATCTTGCAGTGTAGCGTGCACGGGAAATGTTGCGTTATGGGTCAATGTACCAGCAGACTCATCTATCACTGGCTGGGCAATGGGCAGGATGAGGAGGAAACACAGATATAGGCCCAAAGAATAAAGTGGGCTAAATGCAGTTCAAAATTGGTAACACAGGACTAATCAGGGGGAATTGCAGTGGAGGACAACTGGAATGAGAGGCTGACACAGAGAGTAGGCCCAAATCAGTAAGTAGTCGAAATGCAGTTCAAAATTGGCAACAGTAGTAAACAGGCGGCACAGCTTTGTTCAGTGGAGGAGAACAGCAAGGAGTGGCAGACACCGATAGTAGGCCCCAACCCAACTAGTAGGCCAAATGCAGTCTAACATTAACAACTACTTAACGAGCGCCTGAAAACGGAATTTTAGGACAGGAAACCAGGAGAACAGCAAGGAGCGGCAGACACCGATAGTAGGCCCCAAACCAACTAGTACGCCAAATGCAGTTGTTCCGTTTAACCACAATTTAATGAGAGCCTGAAGATAGAAGTTCAGGAAAGGCAACCTGGAGAACACCTTGGAGTGGAACACACCATCTCTCTACACCCCATACCCAATTTGTAGGCCTAATGCAGCGTAGTTTCCAACAACTACTAAACGAGAGCATGATGATCGAAGCATTGGCGAGGAAACCTGGGGAACACCTTGGAGTGGAACACACCATCTCTCTACACCCCATACCCAATTTGTAGGCCTAATGCAGCGTAGTTTCCAACAACTACTAAACGAGAGCATGATGATCGAAAAATTGGCGAGGAAACCTGGGGAACACCTTGGAGTGGAACACACCATCTCTCTACAGTGGAACACACCATCTCTCTACACCCCATACCCAATTTGTAGGCCTAATGCAGCGTAGTTTCCAACAACTACTAAACGAGAGCCGGAAGATCGAAGCAATGGAGAGGAAACCTGGGGAACACCTTGGAGTGTAACACACCATCTCTCTACACCCCATACCCAATTTGTAGGCCTAATGCAGCGTAGTTTCCAACAACTACTAAACGAGAGCCGGAAGATCGAAGCAATGGAGAGGAAACCTGGGGAACACCTTGGAGTGTAACACACCATCTCTCTACACCCCATACCCAATTTGTAGGCCTAATGCAGCGTAGTTTCCAACAACTACTAAACGAGAGCCGGAAGATCGAAGCAATGGAGAGGAAACCTGGGGAACACCTTGGAGTGTAACACACCATCTCTCTACACCCCATACCCAATTTGTAGGCCTAATGCAGCGTAGTTTCCAACAACTACTAAACGAGAGCCGGAAGATCGAAGCAATGGAGAGGAAACCTGGGGAACACCTTGGAGTGTAACCCACCATCTCTCTACACCCCATACCCAATTTGTAGGCCTAATGCAGCGTAGTTTCCAACAACTACTAAACGAGAGCATGATGATCGAAGCATTGGCGAGGAAACCTGGGGAACACCTTGGAGTGGAACACACCATCTCTCTACAGTGGAACACACCATCTCTCTACACCCCATACCCAATTTGTAGGCCTAATGCAGCGTAGTTTCCAACAACTACTACACGAGAGCCGGAAGATCGAAGCTCAGGAAAGGCAACCTGGAGAACACCTTGGAGTGGAACACACCATCTCTCTACACCCCATACCCAATTTGTAGGCCCAATGCAGCGTAGTTTCCAACAACTACTAAACGAGAGCCGGAAGATCGAAGCAATGGAGAGGAAACCTGGGGAACACCTTGGAGTGTAACACACCATCTCTCTACACCCCATACCCAATTTGTAGGCCTAATGCAGCGTAGTTTCCAACAACTACTAAACGAGAGCCGGAAGATCGAAGCAATGGAGAGGAAACCTGGGGAACACCTTGGAGTGTAACACACCATCTCTCTACACCCCATACCCAATTTGTAGGCCTAATGCAGCGTAGTTTCCAACAACTACTAAACGAGAGCCGGAAGATCGAAGCAATGGAGAGGAAACCTGGGGAACACCTTGGAGTGTAACACACCATCTCTCTACACCCCATACCCAATTTGTAGGCCTAATGCAGCGTAGTTTCCAACAACTACTAAACGAGAGCCAGAAGATCGAAGCAATGGAGAGGAAACCTGGGGAACACCTTGGAGTGTAACACACCATCTCTCTACACCCCATACCCAATTTGTAGGCCTAATGCAGCGTAGTTTCCAACAACTACTAAACGAGAGCCGGAAGATCGAAGCAATGGAGAGGAAACCTGGGGAACACCTTGGAGTGTAACACACCATCTCTCTACACCCCATACCCAATTTGTAGGCCTAATGCAGCGTAGTTTCCAACAACTACTAAACGAGAGCCGGAAGATCGAAGCAATGGAGAGGAAACCTGGGGAACACCTTGGAGTGTAACACACCATCTCTCTACACCCCATACCCAATTTGTAGGCCTAATGCAGCGTAGTTTCCAACAACTACTAAACGAGAGCCGGAAGATCGAAGCAATGGAGAGGAAACCTGGGGAACACCTTGGAGTGTAACACACCATCTCTCTACACCCCATACCCAATTTGTAGGCCTAATGCAGCGTAGTTTCCAACAACTACTAAACGAGAGCCGGAAGATCGAAGCAATGGAGAGGAAACCTGGGGAACACCTTGGAGTGGAACACACCATCTCTCTACAGTGGAACACACCATCTCTCTACACCCCATACCCAATTTGTATGCCTAATGCAGCGTAGTTTCCAACAACTACTAAACGAGAGCCGGAAGATCGAAGCTCAGGAAAGGCAACCTGGAGAACACCTTGGAGTGGAACACACCATCTCTCTACACCCCATACCCAATTTGTAGGCCCAATGCAGCGTAGTTTCCAACAACTACTAAACGAGAGCCGGAAGATCGAAGCAATGGAGAGGAAACCTGGGGAACACCTTGGAGTGTAACACACCACCTCTCTACACCCCATACCCAATTTGTAGGCCTAATGCAGCGTAGTTTCCAACAACTACTAAACGAGAGCCGGAAGATCGAAGCAATGGAGAGGAAACCTGGGGAACACCTTGGAGTGTAACACACCATCTCTCTACACCCCATACCCAATTTGTAGGCCTAATGCAGCGTAGTTTCCAACAACTACTAAACGAGAGCCGGAAGATCGAAGCAATGGAGAGGAAACCTGGGGAACACCTTGGAGTGTAACACACCATCTCTCTACACCCCATACCCAATTTGTAGGCCTAGTGCAGCGTAGTTTCCAACAACTACTAAACGAGAGCATGATGATCGAAGCATTGGCGAGGAAACCTGGGGAACACCTTGGAGTGGAACACACCATCTCTCTACACCCCATACCCAATTTGTAGGCCTAATGCAGCGTAGTTTCCAACAACTACTAAACGAGAGCATGATGATCGAAAAATTGGCGAGGAAACCTGGGGAACACCTTGGAGTGGAACACACCATCTCTCTACAGTGGAACACACCATCTCTCTACACCCCATACCCAATTTGTAGGCCTAATGCAGCGTAGTTTCCAACAACTACTAAACGAGAGCCGGAAGATCGAAGCAATGGAGAGGAAACCTGGGGAACACCTTGGAGTGTAACACACCATCTCTCTACACCCCATACCCAATTTGTAGGCCTAATGCAGCGTAGTTTCCAACAACTACTAAACGAGAGCCGGAAGATCGAAGCAATGGAGAGGAAACCTGGGGAACACCTTGGAGTGTAACACACCATCTCTCTACACCCCATACCCAATTTGTAGGCCTAATGCAGCGTAGTTTCCAACAACTACTAAACGAGAGCCGGAAGATCGAAGCAATGGAGAGGAAACCTGGGGAACACCTTGGAGTGTAACACACCATCTCTCTACACCCCATACCCAATTTGTAGGCCTAATGCAGCGTAGTTTCCAACAACTACTAAACGAGAGCCGGAAGATCGAAGCAATGGAGAGGAAACCTGGGGAACACCTTGGAGTGTAACACACCATCTCTCTACACCCCATACCCAATTTGTAGGCCTAATGCAGCGTAGTTTCCAACAACTACTAAACGAGAGCATGATGATCGAAGCATTGGCGAGGAAACCTGGGGAACACCTTGGAGTGGAACACACCATCTCTCTACAGTGGAACACACCATCTCTCTACACCCCATACCCAATTTGTAGGCCTAATGCAGCGTAGTTTCCAACAACTACTACACGAGAGCCGGAAGATCGAAGCTCAGGAAAGGCAACCTGGAGAACACCTTGGAGTGGAACACACCATCTCTCTACACCCCATACCCAATTTGTAGGCCCAATGCAGCGTAGTTTCCAACAACTACTAAACGAGAGCCGGAAGATCGAAGCAATGGAGAGGAAACCTGGGGAACACCTTGGAGTGTAACACACCATCTCTCTACACCCCATACCCAATTTGTAGGCCTAATGCAGCGTAGTTTCCAACAACTACTAAACGAGAGCCGGAAGATCGAAGCAATGGAGAGGAAACCTGGGGAACACCTTGGAGTGTAACACACCATCTCTCTACACCCCATACCCAATTTGTAGGCCTAATGCAGCGTAGTTTCCAACAACTACTAAACGAGAGCCGGAAGATCGAAGCAATGGAGAGGAAACCTGGGGAACACCTTGGAGTGTAACACACCATCTCTCTACACCCCATACCCAATTTGTAGGCCTAATGCAGCGTAGTTTCCAACAACTACTAAACGAGAGCCAGAAGATCGAAGCAATGGAGAGGAAACCTGGGGAACACCTTGGAGTGTAACACACCATCTCTCTACACCCCATACCCAATTTGTAGGCCTAATGCAGCGTAGTTTCCAACAACTACTAAACGAGAGCCGGAAGATCGAAGCAATGGAGAGGAAACCTGGGGAACACCTTGGAGTGTAACACACCATCTCTCTACACCCCATACCCAATTTGTAGGCCTAATGCAGCGTAGTTTCCAACAACTACTAAACGAGAGCCGGAAGATCGAAGCAATGGAGAGGAAACCTGGGGAACACCTTGGAGTGTAACACACCATCTCTCTACACCCCATACCCAATTTGTAGGCCTAATGCAGCGTAGTTTCCAACAACTACTAAACGAGAGCCGGAAGATCGAAGCAATGGAGAGGAAACCTGGGGAACACCTTGGAGTGTAACACACCATCTCTCTACACCCCATACCCAATTTGTAGGCCTAATGCAGCGTAGTTTCCAACAACTACTAAACGAGAGCCGGAAGATCGAAGCAATGGAGAGGAAACCTGGGGAACACCTTGGAGTGTAACACACCATCTCTCTACACCCCATACCCAATTTGTAGGCCTAATGCAGCGTAGTTTCCAACAACTACTAAACGAGAGCATGATGATCGAAGTATTGGCGAGGAAACCTGGGGAACACCTTGGAGTGGAACACACCATCTCTCTACAGTGGAACACACCATCTCTCTACACCCCATACCCAATTTGTAGGCCTAATGCAGCGTAGTTTCCAACAACTGCTAAACGAGAGCCGGAAGATCGAAGCTCAGGAAAGGCAACCTGGAGAACACTTTGGAGTGGAACACACCATCTCTCTACACCCCATACCGAATTTGTAGGCCCAATGCAGCGTAGTTTCCAACAACTACTAAACGAGAGCCGGAAGATCGAAGCAATGGAGAGGAAACCTGGGGAACACCTTGGAGTGTAACACACCATCTCTCTACACCCCATACCCAATTTGTAGGCCTAATGCAGCGTAGTTTCCAACAACTACTAAACGAGAGCATGATGATCGAAGCATTGGCGAGGAAACCTGGGGAACACCTTGGAGTGGAACACACCATCTCTCTACAGTGGAACACACCATCTCTCTACACCCCATACCCAATTTGTAGGCCTAATGCAGCGTAGTTTCCAACAACTACTAAACGAGAGCCGGAAGATCGAAGCTCAGGAAAGGCAACCTGGAGAACACCTTGGAGTGGAACACACCATCTCTCTACACCCCATACCCAATTTGTAGGCCCAATGCAGCGTAGTTTCCAACAACTACTAAACGAGAGCCGGAAGATCGAAACAATGGAGAGGAAACCTGGGGAACACCTTGGAGTGTAACACACCATCTCTCTACACCCCATACCCAATTTGTAGGCCTAATGCAGCGTAGTTTCCAACAACTACTAAACGAGAGCATGATGATCGAAGCATTGGCGAGGAAACCTGGGGAACACCTTGGAGTGGAACACACCATCTCTCTACAGTGGAACACACCATCTCTCTACACCCCATACCCAATTTGTAGGCCTAATGCAGCGTAGTTTCCAACAACTACTAAACGAGAGCCGGAAGATCGAAGCTCAGGAAAGGCAACCTGGAGAACACCTTGGAGTGGAACACACCATCTCTCTACACCCCATACCCAATTTGTAGGCCCAATGCAGCGTAGCTTCCAACAACTACTAAACGAGAGCCGGAAGATCGAAGCAATGGAGAGGAAACCTGGGGAACACCTTGGAGTGTAACACACCATCTCTCTACACCCCATACCCAATTTGTAGGCCTAATGCAGCGTAGTTTCCAACAACTACTAAACGAGAGCATGATGATCGAAGCATTGGTGAGGAAACCTGGGGAACACCTTGGAGTGGAACACACCATCTCTCTACAGTGGAACACACCATCTCTCTACACCCCATACCCAATTTGTATGCCTAATGCAGCGTAGTTTCCAACAACTACTAAACGAGAGCCGGAAGATCGAAGCTCAGGAAAGGCAACCTGGAGAACACCTTGGAGTGGAACACACCATTTCTCTACACCCCATACCCAATTTGTAGGCCCAATGCAGCGTAGTTTCCAACAACTACTAAACGAGAGCCGGAAGATCGAAGCAATGGAGAGGAAACCTGGGGAACACCTTGGAGTGTAACACACCATCTCTCTACACCCCATACCCAATTTGTAGGCCTAATGCAGCGTAGTTTCCAACAACTACTAAACGAGAGCATGATGATCGAAGCATTGGTGAGGAAACCTGGGGAACACCTTGGAGTGGAACACACCATCTCTCTACAGTGGAACACACCATCTCTCTACACCCCATACCCAATTTGTATGCCTAATGCAGCGTAGTTTCCAACAACTACTAAACGAGAGCCGGAAGATCGAAGCTCAGGAAAGGCAACCTGGAGAACACCTTGGAGTGGAACACACCATTTCTCTACACCCCATACCCAATTTGTAGGCCCAATGCAGCGTAGTTTCCAACAACTACTAAACGAGAGCCGGAAGATCGAAGCAATGGAGAGGAAACCTGGGGAACACCTTGGAGTGTAACACACCACCTCTCTACACCCCATACCCAATTTGTAGGCCTAATGCAGTGTAGTTTCCAACAACTACTAAACGAGAGCCGGAAGATCGAAGCAATGGAGAGGAAACCTGGGGAATACCTTGGAGTGTAACACACCATCTCTCTACACCCCATACCCAATTTGTAGGCCTAATGCAGCGTAGTTTCCAACAACTACTAAACGAGAGCCGGAAGATCGAAGCAATGGAGAGGAAACCTGGGGAACACCTTGGAGTGTAACACACCACCTCTCTACACCCCATACCCAATTTGTAGGCCTAATGCAGTGTAGTTTCCAACAACTACTAAACGAGAGCCGGAAGATCGAAGCAATGGAGAGGAAACCTGGGGAACACCTTGGAGTGTAACACACCATCTCTCTACACCCATACCCAATTTGTAGGCCTAATGCAGCGTAGTTTCCAACAACTACTAAACGAGAGCATGATGATCGAAGCATTGGCGAGGAAACCTGGGGAACACCTTGGAGTGGAACACACCATCTCTCTACAGTGGAACACACCATCTCTCTACA
This sequence comes from Ranitomeya imitator, assembly GCF_032444005.1. NCBI lineage: Eukaryota > Metazoa > Chordata > Amphibia > Anura > Dendrobatidae > Ranitomeya > Ranitomeya imitator. Next base: position 441,486,491 of record NC_091285.1, read on the forward strand.
CCCCATACCCAATTTGTAGGCCTAATGCAGCGTAGTTTCCAACAACTACTAAACGAGAGCCGGAAGATCGAAGCTCAGGAAAGGCAACCTGGAGAACACCTTGGAGTGGAACACACCATCTCTCTACACCCCATACCCAATTTGTAGGCCCAATGCAGCGTAGTTTCCAACAACTACTAAACGAGAGCCGGAAGATCGAAGCAATGGAGAGGAAACCTGGGGAACACCTTGGAGTGTAACACACCATCTCTCTACACCCCATACCCAATTTGTAGGCCTAATGCAGCGTAGTTTCCAACAACTACTAAACGAGAGCATGATGATCGAAGTATTGGCGAGGAAACCTGGGGAACACCTTGGAGTGGAACACACCATCTCTCTACAGTGGAACACACCATCTCTCTACACCCCATACCCAATTTGTAGGCCTAATGCAGCGTAGTTTCCAACAACTGCTAAACGAGAGCCGGAAGATCGAAGCTCAGGAAAGGCAACCTGGAGAACACTTTGGAGTGGAACACACCATCTCTCTACACCCCATACCGAATTTGTAGGCTCAATGCAGCGTAGTTTCCAACAACTACTAAACGAGAGCCGGAAGATCGAAGCAATGGAGAGGAAACCTGGGGAACACCTTGGAGTGTAACACACCATCTCTCTACACCCCATACCCAATTTGTAGGCCTAATGCAGCGTAGTTTCCAACAACTACTAAACGAGAGCCGGAAGATCGAAGCAATGGAGAGGAAACCTGGTGAACACCTTGGAGTGTAACACACCATCTCTCTACACCCCATACCCAATTTGTAGGCCTAATGCAGCGTAGTTTCCAACAACTACTAAACGAGAGCATGATGATCGAAGCATTGGCGAGGAAACCTGGGGAACACCTTGGAGTGGAACACACCATCTCTCTACAGTGGAACACACCATCTCTCTACACCCCATACCCAATTTGTAGGCCTAATGCAGCGTAGTTTCCAACAACTACTAAACGAGAGCCGGAAGATCGAAGCTCAGGAAAGGCAACCTGGAGAACACCTTGGAGTGGAACACACCATCTCTCTACACCCCATACCCAATTTGTAGGCCCAATGCAGCGTAGTTTCCAACAACTACTAAACGAGAGCCGGAAGATCGAAACAATGGAGAGGAAACCTGGGGAACACCTTGGAGTGTAACACACCATCTCTCTACACCCCATACCCAATTTGTAGGCCTAATGCAGCGTAGTTTCCAACAACTACTAAACAAGAGCATGATGATCGAAGCATTGGCGAGGAAACCTGGGGAACACCTTGGAGTGGAACACACCATCTCTCTACAGTGGAACACACCATCTCTCTACACCCCATACCCAATTTGTAGGCCTAATGCAGCGTAGTTTCCAACAACTACTAAACGAGAGCCGGAAGATCGAAGCTCAGGAAAGGCAACCTGGAGAACACCTTGGAGTGGAACACACCATCTCTCTACACCCCATACCCAATTTGTAGGCCCAATGCAGCGTAGTTTCCAACAACTACTAAACGAGAGCCGGAAGATCGAAGCAATGGAGAGTAAACCTGGGGAACACCTTGGAGTGTAACACACCATCTCTCTACACCCCATACCCAATTTGTAGGCCTAATGCAGCGTAGTTTCCAACAACTACTAAACGAGAGCATGATGATCGAAGCATTGGTGAGGAAACCTGGGGAACACCTTGGAGTGGAACACACCATCTCTCTACAGTGGAACACACCATCTCTCTACACCCCATACCCAATTTGTATGCCTAATGCAGCGTAGTTTCCAACAACTACTAAACGAGAGCCGGAAGATCGAAGCTCAGGAAAGGCAACCTGGAGAACACCTTGGAGTGGAACACACCATCTCTCTACACCCCATACCCAATTTGTAGGCCCAATGCAGCGTAGTTTCCAACAACTACTAAACGAGAGCCGGAAGATCGAAGCAATGGAGAGGAAACCTGGGGAACACCTTGGAGTGTAACACACCACCTCTCTACACCCCATACCCAATATGTAGGCCTAATGCAGCGTAGTTTCCAACAACTACTAAACGAGAGCCGGAAGATCGAAGCAATGGAGAGGAAACCTGGGGAACACCTTGGAGTGTAACACACCATCTCTCTACACCCCATACCCAATTTGTAGGCCTAATGCAGCGTAGTTTCCAACAACTACTAAACGAGAGCCGGAAGATCGAAGCAATGGAGAGGAAACCTGGGGAACACCTTGGAGTGTAACACACCATCTCTCTACACCCCATACCCAATTTGTAGGCCTAGTGCAGCGTAGTTTCCAACAACTACTAAACGAGAGCATGATGATCGAAGCATTGGCGAGGAAACCTGGGGAACACCTTGGAGTGGAACACACCATCTCTCTACAGTGGAACACACCATCTCTCTACACCCCATACCCAATTTGTAGGCCTAATGCAGCGTAGTTTCCAACAACTACTAAACGAGAGCCGGAAGATCGAAGCTCAGGAAAGGCAACCTGGAGAACACCTTGGAGTGGAACACACCATCTCTCTACACCCCATACCCAATTTGTAGGCCCAATGCAGCGTAGTTTCCAACAACTACTAAACGAGAGCCGGAAGATCGAAGCAATGGAGAGGAAACCTGGGGAACACCTTGGAGTGTAACACACCATCTCTCTACACCCCATACCCAATTTGTAGGCCTAATGCAGCGTAGTTTCCAACAACTACTAAACGAGAGCCGGAAGATCGAAGCAATGGAGAGGAAACCTGGGGAACACCTTGGAGTGTAACACACCATCTCTCTACACCCCATACCCAATTTGTAGGCCTAATGCAGCGTAGTTTCCAACAACTACTAAACGAGAGCCGGAAGATCGAAGCAATGGAGAGGAAACCTGGGGAACACCTTGGAGTGTAACACACCATCTCTCTACACCCCATACCCAATTTGTAGGCCTAATGCAGCGTAGTTTCCAACAACTACTAAACGAGAGCCGGAAGATCGAAGCAATGGAGAGGAAACCTGGGGAACACCTTGGAGTGTAACACACCATCTCTCTACACCCCATACCCAATTTGTAGGCCTAATGCAGCGTAGTTTCCAACAACTACTAAACGAGAGCCGGAAGATCGAAGCAATGGAGAGGAAACCTGGGGAACACCTTGGAGTGTAACACACCATCTCTCTACACCCCATACCCAATTTGTAGGCCTAATGCAGCGTAGTTTCCAACAACTACTAAACGAGAGCCGGAAGATCGAAGCAATGGAGAGGAAACCTGGGGAACACCTTGGAGTGTAACACACCATCTCTCTACACCCCATACCCAATTTGTAGGCCTAATGCAGCGTAGTTTCCAACAACTACTAAACGAGAGCATGATGATCGAAGCATTGGCGAGGAAACCTGGGGAACACCTTGGAGTGGAACACACCATCTCTCTACAGTGGAACACACCATCTCTCTACACCCCATACCCAATTTGTAGGCCTAATGCAGCGTAGTTTCCAACAACTACTAAACGAGAGCCGGAAGATCGAAGCTCAGGAAAGGCAACCTGGAGAACACCTTGGAGTGGAACACACCATCTCTCTACACCCCATACCCAATTTGTAGGCCCAATGCAGCGTAGTTTCCAACAACTACTAAACGAGAGCCGGAAGATCGAAACAATGGAGAGGAAACCTGGGGAACACCTTGGAGTGTAACACACCATCTCTCTACACCCCATACCCAATTTGTAGGCCTAATGCAGCGTAGTTTCCAACAACTACTAAACGAGAGCATGATGATCGAAGCATTGGCGAGGAAACCTGGGGAACACCTTGGAGTGGAACACACCATCTCTCTACAGTGGAACACACCATCTCTCTCCACCCCATACCCAATTTGTAGGCCTAATGCAGCGTAGTTTCCAACAACTACTAAACGAGAGCCGGAAGATCGAAGCTCAGGAAAGGCAACCTGGAGAACACCTTGGAGTGGAACACACCATCTCTCTACACCCCATACCCAATTTGTAGGCCCAATGCAGCGTAGCTTCCAACAACTACTAAACGAGAGCCGGAAGATCGAAGCAATGGAGAGGAAACCTGGGGAACACCTTGGAGTGTAACACACCATCTCTCTACACCCCATACCCAATTTGTAGGCCTAATGCAGCGTAGTTTCCAACAACTACTAAACGAGAGCATGATGATCGAAGCATTGGTGAGGAAACCTGGGGAACACCTTGGAGTGGAACACACCATCTCTCTACAGTGGAACACACCATCTCTCTACACCCCATACCCAATTTGTATGCCTAATGCAGCGTAGTTTCCAACAACTACTAAACGAGAGCCGGAAGATCGAAGCTCAGGAAAGGCAACCTGGAGAACACCTTGGAGTGGAACACACCATTTCTCTACACCCCATACCCAATTTGTAGGCCCAATGCAGCGTAGTTTCCAACAACTACTAAACGAGAGCCGGAAGATCGAAGCAATGGAGAGGAAACCTGGGGAACACCTTGGAGTGTAACACACCATCTCTCTACACCCCATACCCAATTTGTAGGCCTAATGCAGCGTAGTTTCCAACAACTACTAAACGAGAGCATGATGATCGAAGCATTGGTGAGGAAACCTGGGGAACACCTTGGAGTGGAACACACCATCTCTCTACAGTGGAACACACCATCTCTCTACACCCCATACCCAATTTGTATGCCTAATGCAGCGTAGTTTCCAACAACTACTAAACGAGAGCCGGAAGATCGAAGCTCAGGAAAGGCAACCTGGAGAACACCTTGGAGTGGAACACACCATTTCTCTACACCCCATACCCAATTTGTAGGCCCAATGCAGCGTAGTTTCCAACAACTACTAAACGAGAGCCGGAAGATCGAAGCAATGGAGAGGAAACCTGGGGAACACCTTGGAGTGTAACACACCACCTCTCTACACCCCATACCCAATTTGTAGGCCTAATGCAGTGTAGTTTCCAACAACTACTAAACGAGAGCCGGAAGATCGAAGCAATGGAGAGGAAACCTGGGGAACACCTTGGAGTGTAACACACCATCTCTCTACACCCCATACCCAATTTGTAGGCCTAATGCAGCGTAGTTTCCAACAACTACTAAACGAGAGCCGGAAGATCGAAGCAATGGAGAGGAAACCTGGGGAACACCTTGGAGTGTAACACACCACCTCTCTACACCCCATACCCAATTTGTAGGCCTAATGCAGTGTAGTTTCCAACAACTACTAAACGAGAGCCGGAAGATCGAAGCAATGGAGAGGAAACCTGGGGAACACCTTGGAGTGTAACACACCATCTCTCTACACCCATACCCAATTTGTAGGCCTAATGCAGCGTAGTTTCCAACAACTACTAAACGAGAGCATGATGATCGAAGCATTGGCGAGGAAACCTGGTGAACACCTTGGAGTGGAACACACCATCTCTCTACAGTGGAACATACCATCTCTCTACACCCCATACCCAATTTGTAGGCCTAATGCAGCGTAGTTTCCAACAACTACTAAACGAGAGCCGGAAGATCGAAGCTCAGGAAAGGCAACCTGGAGAACACCTTGGAGTGGAACACACCATCTCTCTACACCCCATACCCAATTTGTAGGCCCAATGCAGCGTAGTTTCCAACAACTACTAAACGAGAGCCGGAAGATCGAAGCAATGGAGAGGAAACCTGGGGAACACCTTGGAGTGTAACACACCATCTCTCTACACCCCATACCCAATTTGTAGGCCTAATGCAGCGTAGTTTCCAACAACTACTAAACGAGAGCATGATGATCGAAGTATTGGCGAGGAAACCTGGGGAACACCTTGGAGTGGAACACACCATCTCTCTACAGTGGAACACACCATCTCTCTACACCCCATACCCAATTTGTAGGCCTAATGCAGCGTAGTTTCCAACAACTGCTAAACGAGAGCCGGAAGATCGAAGCTCAGGAAAGGCAACCTGGAGAACACTTTGGAGTGGAACACACCATCTCTCTACACCCCATACCGAATTTGTAGGCCCAATGCAGCGTAGTTTCCAACAACTACTAAACGAGAGCCGGAAGATCGAAGCAATGGAGAGGAAACCTGGGGAACATCTTGGAGTGTAACACACCATCTCTCTACACCCCATACCCAATTTGTAGGCCTAATGCAGCGTAGTTTCCAACAACTACTAAACGAGAGCCGGAAGATCGAAGCAATGGAGAGGAAACCTGGTGAACACCTTGGAGTGTAACACACCATCTCTCTACACCCCATACCCAATTTGTAGGCCTAATGCAGCGTAGTTTCCAACAACTACTAAACGAGAGCATGATGATCGAAGCATTGGCGAGGAAACCTGGGGAACACCTTGGAGTGGAACACACCATCTCTCTACAGTGGAACACACCATCTCTCTACACCCCATACCCAATTTGTAGGCCTAATGCAGCGTAGTTTCCAACAACTACTAAACGAGAGCCGGAAGATCGAAGCTCAGGAAAGGCAACCTGGAGAACACCTTGGAGTGGAACACACCATCTCTCTACACCCCATACCCAATTTGTAGGCCCAATGCAGCGTAGTTTCCAACAACTACTAAACGAGAGCCGGAAGATCGAAACAATGGAGAGGAAACCTGGGGAACACCTTGGAGTGTAACACACCATCTCTCTACACCCCATACCCAATTTGTAGGCCTAATGCAGCGTAGTTTCCAACAACTACTAAACGAGAGCATGATGATCGAAGCATTGGCGAGGAAACCTGGGGAACACCTTGGAGTGGAACACACCATCTCTCTACAGTGGAACACACCATCTCTCTACACCCCATACCCAATTTGTAGGCCTAATGCAGCGTAGTTTCCAACAACTACTAAACGAGAGCCGGAAGATCGAAGCTCAGGAAAGGCAACCTGGAGAACACCTTGGAGTGGAACACACCATCTCTCTACACCCCATACCCAATTTGTAGGCCCAATGCAGCGTAGTTTCCAACAACTACTAAACGAGAGCCGGAAGATCGAAGCAATGGAGAGTAAACCTGGGGAACACCTTGGAGTGTAACACACCATCTCTCTACACCCCATACCCAATTTGTAGGCCTAATGCAGCGTAGTTTCCAACAACTACTAAACGAGAGCATGATGATCGAAGCATTGGTGAGGAAACCTGGGGAACACCTTGGAGTGGAACACACCATCTCTCTACAGTGGAACACACCATCTCTCTACACCCCATACCCAATTTGTATGCCTAATGCAGCGTAGTTTCCAACAACTACTAAACGAGAGCCGGAAGATCGAAGCTCAGGAAAGGCAACCTGGAGAAGACCTTGGAGTGGAACACACCATCTCTCTACACCCCATACCCAATTTGTAGGCCCAATGCAGCGTAGTTTCCAACAACTACTAAACGAGAGCCGGAAGATCGAAGCAATGGAGAGGAAACCTGGAGAACACCTTGGAGTATAACACACCACCTCTCTACACCCCATACCCAATTTGTAGGCCTAATGCAGCGTAGTTTCCAACAACTACTAAACGAGAGCCGGAAGATCGAAGCAATGGAGAGGAAACCTGGGGAACACCTTGGAGTGTAACACACCATCTCTCTACACCCCATACCCAATTTGTAGGCCTAATGCAGCGTAGTTTCCAACAACTACTAAACGAGAGCCGGAAGATCGAAGCAATGGAGAGGAAACCTGGGGAACACCTTGGAGTGTAACACACCATCTCTCTACACCCCATACCCAATTTGTAGGCCTAGTGCAGCGTAGTTTCCAACAACTACTAAACGAGAGCATGATGATCGAAGCATTGGCAAGGAAACCTGGGGAACACCTTGGAGTGGAACACACCATCTCTCTACAGTGGAACACACCATCTCTCTACACCCCATACCCAATTTGTAGGCCTAATGCAGCGTAGTTTCCAACAACTACTAAACGAGAGCCGGAAGATCGAAGCTCAGGAAAGGCAACCTGGAGAACACCTTGGAGTGGAACACACCATCTCTCTACACCCCATACCCAATTTGTAGGCCCAATGCAGCGTAGTTTCCAACAACTACTAAACGAGAGCCGGAAGATCGAAGCAATGGAGAGGAAACCTGGGGAACACCTTGGAGTGTAACACACCATCTCTCTACACCCCATACCCAATTTGTAGGCCTAATGCAGCGTAGTTTCCAACAACTAGTAAACGAGAGCCGGAAGATCGAAGCAATGGAGAGGAAACCTGGGGAACACCTTGGAGTGTAACACACCATCTCTCTACACCCCATACCCAATTTGTAGGCCTAATGCAGCGTAGTTTCCAACAACTACTAAACGAGAGCATGATGATCGAAGCATTGGCGAGGAAACCTGGGGAACACCTTGGAGTGGAACACACCATCTCTCTACAGTGGAACACACCATCTCTCTACACCCCATACCCAATTTGTAGGCCTAATGCAGCGTAGTTTCCAACAACTACTAAACGAGAGCCGGAAGATCGAAGCTCAGGAAAGGCAACCTGGAGAACACCTTGGAGTGGAACACACCATCTCTCTACACCCCATACCCAATTTGTAGGCCCAATGCAGCGTAGTTTCCAACAACTACTAAACGAGAGCCGGAAGATCGAAGCAATGGAGAGGAAACCTGGGGAACACCTTGGAGTGTAACACACCATCTCTCTACACCCCATACCCAATTTGTAGGCCTAATGCAGCGTAGTTTCCAACAACTACTAAACGAGAGCATGATGATCGAAGCATTGACGAGGAAACCTGGGGAACACCTTGGAGTGGAACACACCATCTCTCTACAGTGGAACACACCATCTCTCTACACCCCATACCCAATTTGTAGGCCTAATGCAGCGTAGTTTCCAACAACTACTAAACGAGAGCCGGAAGATCGAAGCTCAGGAAAGGCAACCTGGAGAACACCTTGGAGTGGAACACACCATCTCTCTACACCCCATACCCAATTTGTAGGCCCAATGCAGCGTAGTTTCCAACAACTACTAAACGAGAGCCGGAAGATCGAAGCAATGGAGAGTAAACCTGGGGAACACCTTGGAGTGTAACACACCATCTCTCTACACCCCATACCCAATTTGTAGGCCTAATGCAGCGTAGTTTCCAACAACTACTAAACGAGAGCATGATGATCGAAGCATTGGTGAGGAAACCTGGGGAACACCTTGGAGTGGAACACACCATCTCTCTACAGTGGAACACACCATCTCTCTACACCCCATACCCAATTTGTATGCCTAATGCAGCGTAGTTTCCAACAACTTCTAAACGAGAGCCGGAAGATCGAAGCTCAGGAAAGGCAACCTGGAGAACACCTTGGAGTGGAACACACCATCTCTCTACACCCCATACCCAATTTGTAGGCCCAATGCAGCGTAGTTTCCAACAACTACTAAACGAGAGCCGGAAGATCGAAGCAATGGAGAGGAAACCTGGGGAACACCTTGGAGTGTAACACACCACCTCTCTACACCCCATACCCAATTTGTAGGCCTAATGCAGCGTAGTTTCCAACAACTACTAAGCGAGAGCCGGAAGATCGAAGCAATGGAGAGGAAACCTGGGGAACACCTTGGAGTGTAACACACCATCTCTCTACACCCCATACCCAATTTGTAGGCCTAATGCAGCGTAGTTTCCAACAACTACTAAACGAGAGCCGGAAGATCGAAGCAATGGAGAGGAAACCTGGGGAACACCTTGGAGTGTAACACACCATCTCTCTACACCCCATACCCAATTTGTAGGCCTAGTGCAGCGTAGTTTCCAACAACTACTAAACGAGAGCATGATGATCGAAGCATTGGCGAGGAAACCTGGGGAACACCTTGGAGTGGAACACACCATCTCTCTACAGTGGAACACACCATCTCTCTACACCCCATACCCAATTTGTAGGCCTAATGCAGCGTAGTTTCCAACAACTACTAAACGAGAGCCGGAAGATCGAAGCTCAGGAAAGGCAACCTGGAGAACACCTTGGAGTGGAACACACCATCTCTCTACACCCCATACCCAATTTGTAGGCCCAATGCAGCGTAGTTTCCAACAACTACTAAACGAGAGCCGGAAGATCGAAGCAATGGAGAGGAAACCTGGGGAACACCTTGGAGTGTAACACACCATCTCTCTACACCCCATACCCAATTTGTAGGCCTAATGCAGCGTAGTTTCCAACAACTAGTAAACGAGAGCCGGAAGATCGAAGCAATGGAGAGGAAACCTGGGGAACACCTTGGAGTGTAACACACCATCTCTCTACACCCCATACCCAATTTGTAGGCCTAATGCAGCGTAGTTTCCAACAACTACTAAACGAGAGCATGATGATCGAAGCATTGGCGAGGAAACCTGGGGAACACCTTGGAGTGGAACACACCATCTCTCTACAGTGGAACACACCATCTCTCTACACCCCATACCCAATTTGTAGGCCTAATGCAGCGTAGTTTCCAACAACTACTAAACGAGAGCCGGAAGATCGAAGCTCAGGAAAGGCAACCTGGAGAACACCTTGGAGTGGAACACACCATCTCTCTACACCCCATACCCAATTTGTAGGCCCAATGCAGCGTAGTTTCCAACAACTACTAAACGAGAGCCGGAAGTTCGAAGCAATGGAGAGGAAACCTGGGGAACACCTTGGAGTGTAACACACCATCTCTCTACACCCCATACCCAATTTGTAGGCCTAATGCAGCGTAGTTTCCAACAACTACTAAACGAGAGCATGATGATCGAAGCATTGGCGAGGAAACCTGGGGAACACCTTGGAGTGGAACACACCATCTCTCTACAGTGGAACACACCATCTCTCTACACCCCATACCCAATTTGTAGGCCTAATGCAGCGTAGTTTCCAACAACTACTAAACGAGAGCCGGAAGATCGAAGCTCAGGAAAGGCAACCTGGAGAACACCTTGGAGTGGAACACACCATTTCTCTACACCCCATACCCAATTTGTAGGCCCAATGCAGCGTAGTTTCCAACAACTACTAAACGAGAGCCGGAAGATCGAAGCAATGGAGAGGAAACCTGGGGAACACCTTGCAGTGTAACACACCATCTCTCTACACCCCATACCCAATTTGTAGGCCTAATGCAGCGTAGTTTCCAACAACTAGTAAACGAGAGCCGGAAGATCGAAGCAATGGAGAGGAAACCTGGGGAACACCTTGGAGTGTAACACACCATCTCTCTACACCCCATACCCAATTTGTAGGCCTAATGCAGCGTAGTTTCCAACAACTACTAAACGAGAGCATGATGATCGAAGCATTGGCGAGGAAACCTGGGGAACACCTTGGAGTGGAACACACCATCTCTCTACAGTGGAACACACCATCTCTCTACACCCCATACCCAATTTGTAGGCCTAATGCAGCGTAGTTTCCAACAACTACTAAACGAGAGCCGGAAGATCGAAGCTCAGGAAAGGCAACCTGGAGAACACCTTGGAGTGGAACACACCATCTCTCTACACCCCATACCCAATTTGTAGGCCTAATGCAGCGTAGTTTCCAACAACTACTAAACGAGAGCCGGAAGATCGAAGCAATGGAGAGGAAACCTTGGGAACACCTTGGAGTGTAACACACCATCTCTCTACACCCCATACCCAATTTGTAGGCCTAATGGAGCGTAGTTTCCAACAACTACTAAACGAGAGCCGGAAGATCGAAGCTCAGGAAAGGCAACCTGGGGAACACCTTGGAGTGTAACAAACCCTCTCTCTACACCACGGAAGGGCTGATTCTTAGGAAGGAAGGCTGTCGGAAAGAAGCAGGGCGTGTCCGAGGGTGATTATATTCTTATTAGGTATATACTCACCCTCGGACGCGCCCTGCTTCTTTATTTGTAATGAATGTTTATTTGCAATGTGGTTTTGACTTACTCTATTTTTTTGGTAAATAATGATTTTATTATTTTCATTGTTTTGCATCTTCTTGGCAATAATATAAAGAAGACGCGACAGGACAACACTCGGTGGATGCCATATCTGTGTTTAAAATTGAAAAAACCTTTCAGTTAACTACTTGCAGGAGAAAGTTATTGTAGCTGGTGGCCATTTTTAGTACTGTACCAGATTTTTGTTGTATGTGTTTGTTTTTAATGTTAAAATGTCTGCATTTGATATCTCTCCAGTATTTTCTTTTTTATAAGCAAAATACTTATTTTTATATTTTCTGATGTTGGTTCCAGGGGTACACGGGCAGCAGTGGTGTGGTCAGTGGAGGCCTAGTGGAAGGAGTGACCGCAGACAGGCATCGAAGGCCTAAAATAATAACACATGGCTGTAGGCAATTTTAAATTGGTTACAGGGGTACACGGGCAGCAGTGGTGTGGTCAGTGGAGGCCTAGTGGAAGGAGTCACCGCAGACAGGCATCGAAGGCCTAAAATAATAACACATGGCTGTAGGCAATTTTAAATTGGTTACAGGGGTACACGGGCAGCAGTGGTGTGGTCAGTGGAGGCCTAGTGGAAGGAGTCACCGCAGACAGGCATCGAAGGCCTAAAATAATAACACATGGCTGTAGGCAATTTTAAATTGGTTACAGGGGTACACGGGCAGCAGTGGTGTGGTCAGTGGAGGCATATTGTAAGGAGTGACCGCAGACAGGCATCGAAGGCCTAAAATAATAACACATGGCTGTAGGCAATTTTAAATTGGTTCCAGGGGTACACGGGCAGCAGTGGTGTGGTCAGTGGAGGCATATTGTAAGGAGTGACCGCAGACAGGCATCGAAGGCCTAAAATAATAACACATGGCTGTAGGCAATTTTAAATTGGTTCCAGGGGTACACGGGCAGCAGTGGTGTGGTCAGTGGAGGCATATTGTAAGGAGTGACCGCAGACAGGCATCGAAGGCCTAAAATAATAACACATGGCTGTAGGCAATTTTAAATTGGTTCCAGGGGTACACGGGCAGCAGTGGTGTGGTCAGTGGAGGCCTAGTGGAAGGAGTCACCGCAGACAGGCATCGAAGGCCTAAAATAATAACACATGGCTGTAGGCAATTTTAAATTGGCTCCAGGGGTACACGGGCAGCAGTGGTGTGGTCAGTGGAGGCCTAGTGGAAGGAGTCACCGCAGACAGGCATCGAAGGCCTAAAATAATAACACATGGCTGTAGGCAATTTTAAATTGGTTACAGGGGTACACGGGCAGCAGTGGTGTGGTCAGTGGAGGCCTAGTGGAAGGAGTGACCACAGACAGGCATCGAAGGCCTAAAATAATAACACATGGCTGTAGGCAATTTTAAATTGGTTACAGGGGTACACGGGCAGCAGTGGTGTGGTCAGTGGAGGCCTAGTGGAAGGAGTCACCGCAGACAGGCATCGAAGGCCTAAAATAATAACGCATGGCTGTAGGCAATTTTAAATTGGTTACAGGGGTACACGGGCAGCAGTGGTGTGGTCAGTGGAGGCCTAGTGGAAGGAGTCACCGCAGACAGACATCGAAGGCCTAAAATAATAACACATGGCTGTAGGCAATTTTAAATTGGTTCCAGGGGTACACGGGCAGCAGTGGTGTGGTCAGTGGAGGCCTAGTGGAAGGAGTCACCGCAGACAGGCATCGAAGGCCTAAAATAATAACACATGGCTGTAGGCAATTTTAAATTGGTTACAGGCGTACACAGGCAGCAGTGGTGTGGTCAGTGGAGGCCTAGTGGAAGGAGTGACCACAGACAGGCATCGAAGGCCTAACATAACAAAAATGTCAATACAATGGTATTGTCAGTGGCAGGCATTGAAGGATGTCAGCGCATAGACTAAACATTGGTGGAGCTGTGAGATAATTTTGCAAGTGGTAGAGCACTGTTTGAGCTGGGGTGGGGGGAAACTGTCTTGTGGCCGGCGGTACCGGCCCAGGGCCCCTCATATTACAACGGTGTGTCTGACGTTGGGTGCGCACCACCACCGCCAGAGACACTTTATTGTACTAGGAGGGACCCAGTGGCAGTGCCGTCGACCAAAAGCGGGCTCACCCACCTCTTCAGACAAACTGCACTCTCACGGGTGCTGTCGCCAAGTGTCGATACCACGGCCCCGTGTGGGGAGTTTGGCCATTTAGTGAGGTGTAAACATGTCGTATGCTGGACAATCAGGTGCAGAAAATTACGAGATTGGAAAAGGCATTCAGAATAGTCCACAGGCAAGACCTTTTCATAGGAAAGCTAGGTGTCAGCCGGGCAAGGTGGGGCAAAAGATTTCGAAATCCAGTTGTGGTTCATTTTAATGAAGGTTAGATCATCTACATTTTGGGTAGCCAGACGAGTCCTTTTTTCTGTTAGTATTGAACCTGCAGCACTGAATACTCTTTCTGATAGGACACTAGCTGCCGGGCAAGCAAGCTCCTGCAATGCATATTCTGCCAATTCTGGCCAGGTGTCTAATTTTGATGCCCAGTAATCAAATGGGAATGATGGTTGAGGGAGAACATCGATAAGGGATGAAAAATAGTTTGTAACCATACTGGACAAATGTTGTCTCTTGTCACTTTGAATTGATGCTGCAGTACCTGTCCTGTCTGCGGTCATAGCAAAATCACTCCACAACCTGGTCAGAAAACCCCTCTGGCCAACGCCACTTCTGATTTCTGCCCCGCTAACTCCTCTGGTCTGCTGGCCCCTGCAGCTCGTGTGAGAACGATCATGGGCGCTGTGTGCAGGGAATGCCAGAAGCAAACGGTCAACAAGAGTTGATTGTTTGGTTGCTAATATTAGTTCCAAGTTCTCATGTGGCATTATATTTTGCAATTTGCCTTTATAGCGAGGATCAAGGAGGCAGGCCAACCAGTAATCGTCATCATTCATCATTTTAGTTATGCGTGTGTCCCTTTTGAGGATACGTAAGGCATAATCCGCCATGTGGGCCAAAGTTCCAGTTCTCAAATCTGCGGTTGTGATTGGTTGAGGGGCAGTTTCAGGCAAATCAACGTCACTTGTGTCCCTCAAAAAACCAGAACCCGGCCTTGCCGCGCCACCAATTTCCAGTGGCCCCGGAAAAGCTTCCTCATTAAAAATATAATCATCCCCATCATCCTCCTCGTCCTCCTCCTCCTCTTCGCCCGCTACCTTGTCCTGTACACTGCCCTGGCCAGACAATGGCTGACTGTCATCAAGGCTTTCCTCTTCCTCAGCTGCAGACGCCTGATCCTTTATGTGCGTCAAACTTTGCATCAGCAGACGCATTAGGGGGATGCTCATGCTTATTATGGCGTTGTCTGCACTAACCAGCCGTGTGCATTCCTCAAAACCCTGAAGGACTTGACACATGTCTTGAATCTTCGACCACTGCACACCTGACAACTCCATGTCTGCCATCCTACTGCCTGCCGGTGTATGTGTATCCTCCCACAAAAACATAACAGCCCGCCTCTGTTCACACAGTCTCTGAAGCATGTGCAGTGTTGAGTTCCACCTTGTTGCAACGTCTATGATTAGGCGATGCTGGGGAAGGTTCAAAGAACGCTGATAGGTCTGCATACGGCTGGAGTGTACGGGCGAACGGCGGATATGTGAGCAAAGTCCACGCACTTTGAGGAGCAGGTCGGATAACCCCGGATAACTTTTCAGGAAGCACTGCACCACCAGGTTTAAGGTGTGAGCCAGGCAAGGAATGTGTTTCAGTTGGGAAAGGGAGATGGCAGCCATGAAATTCCTTCCGTTATCACTCACTACCTTGCCTGCCTCAAGATCTACAGTGCCCAGCCACGACTGCGTTTCTTTCTGCAAGAACTCGGACAGAACTTCCGCGGTGTGTCTGTTGTCGCCCAAACACTTCATAGCCAATACAGCCTGCTGACGTTTGCCAGTAGCTGCCCCATAATGGGAGACCTGGTGTGCAACAGTGGCAGCTGCGGATGGAGTGGTTGTGCGACTGCGGTCTGTGGACGAGCTCTCGCTTCTGCAGGAGGACGAAGAGGAGGAGGAGGGGGTGCGAACGGCTACAGCCAATTGTTTCCTAGACCGTGGGCTAGGCAGAACTGTCCCAAACTTGCTGTCCCCTGTGGACCCTGCATCCACCACATTTACCCAGTGTGCCGTGATGGACACGTAACGTCCCTGGCCATGCCTACTGGTCCATGCATCTGTTGTCAGGTGCACCTTTGTGCTCACAGATTGCCTGAGTGCATGGACGATGCGCTCTTTAACATGCTGGTGGAGGGCTGGGATGGCTTTTCTGGAAAAAAAGTGTCGACTGGGTAGCTCGTAGCGTGGTACAGCGTAGTCCATCAGGGCTTTGAAAGCTTCGCTTTCAACTAACCGGTAGGGCATCATCTCTAACGAGATTAGTCTAGCTATGTGTGCGTTCAAACCCTGTGTACGCGGATGCGAGGCTAAGTACTTCCTTTTTCTAACCATAGTCTCATGTAGGGTGAGCTGGACTGGAGAGCTGGAGATCGTGGAACTAGCGGGGGTGCCGGTGGACATGGCAGACTGAGAGACGGTGGGAGATGGTATTGTTGCCACCGGTGCCCTAGATGCAGTGTTTCCTACTACGAAACTGGTGATTCCCTGACCCTGACTGCTTTGGCCTGGCAAAGAAACCTGCACAGATACTGCAGGTGGTGCGGAAAATGGTGGCCCTACACTGCCGGAAGGGATGTTGCGTTGCTGACTAGCTTCATTGGCCGAGGGTGCTACAACCTTGCAAATGCATGGTGGTTAAATGTCTATGCATGCAACTTGTATTGAGACTTTTCAGATTCTGTCCTCTGCTTAAGGTAGTTGAACATTTTTGACAGATGACTTTGCGCTGATCAATTGGATGTTGTTTAAAAAAATGCCAGACTGCACTCTTTCTAGCATCGGATACCTTTTCAGGCATTGCAGACTGAGCTCTAACCGGATGGCCACGCTGTCCTCCAACAGGTTTTGGCTTTGCCACGCGTTTTGGGCAAGATACGGGCCCGGCAGATGGAACCTGTTGCGATGTTGATGCCTGCTGCGGCCCCTCCTCCTCCGCTTCAGAACTGCTGCCGCCTGCACCCTGTTCCCCCAATGGCTGCCAATCGGGGTCAAGAACTGGGTCATCTATTACCTCTTCTTGTAGCTCGTGTGCAACTTTGTCTGTGTCACCGTGTCGGTCGGTGGTATAGCGTTCGTGATGGGGCAACATAGTCTCATCAGGGTCTGATTCTTGATCAGCACCCTGCGAGGGCAATGTTGTGGTCTGAGTCAAAGGACCAGCATAGTAGTCTGGCTGTGGCTGTGCATCAGTGCACTCCATGTCAGATTCAACTTGTAATGGGCATGGACTGTTAACTGCTTCACTTTCTAAGCCAGGGACGGTATGTGTAAAGAGCTCCATGGAGTAACCCGTTGTGTCGCCTGCTGCATTCTTCTCTGTTGTTGTTTTTGCTGAAGAGGACAAGGAAGCGGCTTGTCCCTGACCGTGAACATCCACTAACGACGCGCTGCTTTGACATTTACCAGTTTCACGAGAGGAGGCAAAAGAGCTAGAGGCTGAGTCAGCAAGATAAGCCAAAACTTGCTCTTGCTGCTCCGGCTTTAAAAGCGGTTTTCCTACTCCCAGAAAAGGGAGCGTTCGAGGCCTTGTGTAGCCAGACGACGAACCTGGCTCCACAGCTCCAGACTTAGGTGCAATATTTTTTTTCCCACGACCAGCTGATGCTCCACCACTACCACTACCCTCATTACCAGCTGACAATGAACGCCCCCGGCCACGACCTCTTCCACCATACTTCCTCATTGTTTTAAAAACGTAAACAAACTAACGGTATTTGTTGCTGTCACACAAATTACACGGTGAGCTATAACTTCAGTATGATTTAGCTACCCCTTTACAGGTGAGTGAGACCACAACGAAAATCAGGCACAATGTTACACACTCTGTTGTTGGTGGCAACAAATGAGAGAGATGCCACACACGCAGGACTGTCACTGAAGCACAAATGTAAATATTAATCTCCCACTGATTTGATTTTTTTTTTTTTTTAAGGGAGACTTTAGGAAAAAAAAATAATAGAATAAAATGATTTTTTCAGGAAGAATTTAGAAACCAAATAAAATAAAATGATTTTTTCAGGGAGAATTTAGAAAACAAATAAAACAAAAAAAGGCTTTCTATGGCCCACTGAGTGAGAGATGACGCACACAGGAGTCAGGAGTGGCACACAAGCCCAGAGGCCAATATTAATCTCCCTTTTTTTTTAAGGGAGAATTTATAAAACCAAAAAAAAATAAATAAATAGGCTTTCTATGGCCCACTATTTGTGAGAGAGATGGCACGCTCAGGACTGGCACACAAGCCCAGAGGCCAATATTAATCTCCCACTTTTTTTTTTTTTTTCCAGGGAAAATTTATAAACCCATTAAAAAAATAAAAAAATAAATAGGCTTTCTATGGCCCACTATCTGAGAGAGAGAGATGGCACGCTTAGGACTGGCACACAAGCCCAAAGGCCAATATTAATCTCCCACTGATTGATTTATTGATTTTTTTCAGGTAGAATTTAGAACCCAAATAAAGCAAAAAAAGAAAAAAAAAGGGCTTTCTATGGCCCACTGAGTGAGTGATGATGCACACAGGAGTCAGGAGTGGCACACAAGCCCTGAGGCCAATATTTTTCTCCCACTGATTGATGTAGTGATTTTTTCAGGTAGATTTTAGAACCAAAATCAAGCAAAAAAATAAATAGGCTTTCTATGGCCCACTGAGTGAGTGATGATGCACACAGGAGTCAAGAGTGGCACACAAGCCCTGAGGCCAATATTTTTCTCCCACTGATTGATGTAGTGATTTTTTCAGGTAGATTTTATAACCCAAATCAAGCAAAAAAATAAATAGGCTTTCTATGGCCCACTGAGTGAGAGATGACACAGACAGGGATGGCACTCTAGCAGAAATGTCAATCTTAATCTCCCACAAAAAAAAAAAAAAAACAGGGAGTGTCCTTCAATTACTATCTCCCTGCAGTAATCTCAGCCAGGTATGGCAGGCAGCAATAAGGAGTGGACTGATGCACAAATTAAATAAAAAGTGTGTACAAACCAAAAAGATAGCTGTGCAGAAAGGAAGGAACAAGAGGATTTGTGCTTTGAAAAAAGCAGTTGGTTTGCACAGCGGCGTACACACAGCAATGCAGCTATCAGGGAGCCTTCTAGGGCAGCCCAATGAGCTACAGCGCTGAGGGGGAAAAAAAAAAAAATGTAGCTTCCACTGTCCCTGCACACCGAAGGTGGTGTTGGGCAGTGGAAATCGCTACAGCACAAGCGGTTTGGTGGTTAATGGACCCTGCCTAACGCTATCCCTGCTTCTGACGAAGCGGCAGCAACCTCTCCCTAAGCTCAGATCAGCAGCAGTAACATGGCGGTCGGCGGGAACGCCCCTTTATAGCCCCTGTGACGCCGCAGACAGCAAGCCAATCACTGCAATGCCCTTCTCTAAGATGGTGGGGACCAGGACCTATGTCATCACGCTGCCCACACTCTGCGTTCACCTTCATTGGCTGAGAAATGGCGCTTTTCGCGTCATTGAAACGCGACTTTGGCGCGAAAGTCGCGTACCGCATGACCGACACCGCACAGGGGTCGGATCGGGTTTCATGAAACCCGACATTGTCAAAAGTCGG
Organism: Ranitomeya imitator; assembly: GCF_032444005.1. Taxonomy (NCBI): domain Eukaryota; kingdom Metazoa; phylum Chordata; class Amphibia; order Anura; family Dendrobatidae; genus Ranitomeya; species Ranitomeya imitator. The sequence continues at coordinate 441,506,122 of NC_091285.1, forward strand.
CGACTTTTGAAAATGTTCGACCCGTTTCGCTCAACCCTAACCTTCAGTAATAATACCCACACATGTGAGTGAATGAGCACCATGTACCTCTATTTACTCATGCAATTTTGCTTTTTTCTGTTTTTTCCCAATGTTTTCCAGTGTTTCTTACACAAAAATAGCACGAGAACCACAGCAGAACATTTTTTCCCGTGAGAAATCACAGCAAATGTATTACCAATTGTAATCAATGAATTAGGGTGAGGCTACATATTTTGGTTATTGGCCATCAATTTTACAGTTAAAACCCATACTGGAAAGTGTATAATGCAAAAAAAGACATGCATGTGTGACGACACATCATTTCTTCTTAATTATGCCAGACGTATTATTTCAGTAGGCCCATAAACATGAGATATTATTCATATGAGTCTGAACGTTGATTCTTATTGGAGACTGAAATGATGTTTGTTGAATGGCATCTGTTTACCTATAATATCAGCTCCTACAGCTTATTGTTCTGCTATCCTTGGGGAACAAAGGCACAGGATAATTGAACAATCGGTGATTGTTAATTTGGTGCATGCTGATTACCTATTGCATTAGTCCATGTAACTTGCCACTACCTTTTCTCTGTGAGTTCCTGCCAAAAGCATGGTGCTACTGGTTGGGGTAGTAGGCCCTGGATGCCCGGAAGTTGCATTTGCTCTAATCCTGGCAAGCCAGCGTAAAGGTGAGACTCTGTCATTTGCACCATCTTATGTATTTGCTGGGACTGTACTATATGCAATGTCTGTTGATAGTTCAATAAAGTATTGCCACACCTTGTTACCCTCATCTTGTATTGTTTGAGCAGTAATATGCCCACGGAGAAGGAGTGAGGATGTTCAGTGGGGTGATTCCTGGTCCATGCGGTCTTTTTAAAGACAATCAGGCCAGCGGACAAGAGCACCCACTGACTTGCATGTCTCCTCACTTGGTGGCAGCAGAGGGATACTACTCAGCTTGGCTGATCCAGGGGACCTGCAGGAAACTGATGTTTATATACACCAATCAAGGGCTCCACAACCAGGGAGGCATTCAGACAGACCCAGCATACTGGGTCACTGACACTTGGTCAGATTTGATCCAGGAATTGGTCCATTGGGATGCCCATTGTGGAGGATGACAAAAACCTAGCTGAGATGGACCTAGAGGAATTAAGCTGCTTGCCAGAGCTAGGATCCACTGGTAGTCTGGAATAAACCCAATCCCAAGCAGCCCGAATCCAGGAGTTGTTGGTCACGGTGGAGCTTGGAGCCTCAAATGGGGAAAGGGCTTGTTTTATGGAATCAGTTTTGGGAGTTCCAGTACCCTTACCATCAGCACCAACCCTACTACCATGATAGTCCCTCACCAAGGGACTCATCTGGCTACAGAGACATGCCAGTGTTTAATGAGTCCAAAACCGAAGTCTTTTGAAGGGTTTCTGAGGGATGTTATTCTGGATTATCTCAATGAGAATAACTGTTTAACTCCATATCAGCATGGGTTTATGAGAAATCGCTCCTGTCAAACCAATCTAATCAGTTTTTATGAAGAGGTAAGCTATAGACTGGACCACGGTGAGTCATTGGACGTGGTATATCTCGATTTTTCCAAAGCGTTTGATACCGTGCCGCACAAGAGGTTGGTACACAAAATGAGAATGCTTGGTCTGGGGGAAAATGTGTGTAAATGGGTTAGTAACTGGCTTAGTGATAGAAAGCAGAGGGTGGTTATAAATGGTATAGTCTCTAACTGGGTCGCTGTGACCAGTGGGGTACCGCAGGGGTCAGTATTGGGACCTGTTCTCTTCAACATATTCATTAATGATCTGGTAGAAGGTTTACACAGTAAAATATCGATATTTGCAGATGATACAAAACTATGTAAAGCAGTTAATACAAGAGAAGATAGTATTCTGCTACAGATGGATCTGGATAAGTTGGAAACTTGGGCTGAAAGGTGGCAGATGAGGTTTAACAATGATAAATGTAAGGTTATACACATGGGAAGAGGGAATCAATATCACCATTACACACTGAACGGGAAACCACTGGGTAAATCTGACAGGGAGAAGGACTTGGGGATCCTAGTTAATGATAAACTTACCTGGAGCAGCCAGTGCCAGGCAGCAGCTGCCAAGGCAAACAGGATCATGGGGTGCATTAAAAGAGGTCTGGATACACATGATGAGAGCATTATACTGCCTCTGTACAAATCCCTAGTTAGACCGCACATGGAGTACTGTGTCCAGTTTTGGGCACCGGTGCTCAGGAAGGATATAATGGAGCTAGAGAGAGTACAAAGGAGGGCAACAAAATTAATAAAGGGGATGGGAGAACTACAATACCCAGATAGATTAGCGAAATTAGGATTATTTAGTCTAGAAAAAAGACGACTGAGGGGCGATCTAATAACCATGTATAAGTATATAAGGGGACAATACAAATATCTCGCTGAGGATCTGTTTATACCAAGGAAGGTGACGGGCACAAGGGGGCATTCTTTGCGTCTGGAGGAGAGAAGGTTTTTCCACCAACATAGAAGAGGATTCTTTACTGTTAGGGCAGTGAGAATCTGGAATTGCTTGCCTGAGGAGGTGGTGATGGCGAACTCAGTCGAGGGGTTCAAGAGAGGCCTGGATGTCTTCCTGGAGCAGAACAATATTGTATCATACAATTATTAGGTTCTGTAGAAGGACGTAGATCTGGGTATTTATTATGATGGAATATAGGCTGAACTGGATGGACAAATGTCTTTTTTCGGCCTTACTAACTATGTTACTATGTTACTATGAAGTCGATGAACATCTGCAAGGTTTTGAGACCCTGATGTTGATGCATTAGTTGCATACAGCTGATGGGGCTAAATACCTGTGGACTAGTTTGACTGGCCTGGCTAGCAATGCTGTCAGGTCGTTTGGGCCTCAGGACTGTCTGCACCAAATTCTGGATATTGCCTTACCAGGGGCCTTTCAATGTAGAATTTGGCAGTCAACTCAAATGGCACTGGAACAGCTGGCTAAACTGTAGGCCTGCCCACTCCACTGCTGCTCTATGGGACATGATCATGCTTGAGCAACATATGGAGAAAATTCCCCCAGGTAAACAAGAGTGGGTGACCGATCGGAAGCTGAACACCGCAGACCAAGCAGCCTGATTAACCAATGAGTTTACACTATCAGGTCCCCAAGGGACCATCTCCCTGGCTAGAGGTCAGCGCTCTGACATCCCTCCAGAACGTGTGCAATTGGACTGGGGTACCGATTAAGGAGAAGTCAAAGTGTGACTCGTGGATGGTCTCCCCGTCCCTGTTATTTTGTGGAATGACCTAGGCCATGGACTGTCCAGCCAATTTGTCTTTCATCACCCGTAACCAAGCCAAGCAACACCCTGATGCGGATTCTTCTGCCACCCCTCCTGAGGATAACCTACAAGCCAACCTGACCAGACTGTTACCATTGACTGGGGGAGATAGACTGCAAGTAGTTTAGGGAAGCCCAACTCATGGACCCCACGCTTGTCCGCAGTACGGCTGCCCGACCTAGGGAAAGAAACCAGGGGAAGTGTATAGATGGGAGAAGGGACTCTTATATCGAGAACAACATGCATGCTGGCAAGAGAAACCCTAGACCTGGGTCCATTAACTCACAGTACTCCAGCAGTACCGACCCCAACTCCTGCCTTTGGCACATGACGCTACTGCAGCTGGGCACTTGGGGGTCAAAAACACCTGTGTCAGTCTGTGGCGTAGTTTGATTTGGCCAAGGGTCACTCGAGGTGCGGAAATACAGAGCCTCTTATCCACTGTGTCAACAGATGGAGAAGCACCTTGTCGTGCCACTCTCTAACCCTTGCCCTTGATAGATGAACTGTTCCAGATGGTTGCAATTGATATATTAGGCCCTTTAACTGTCCCCTGCCACAGCAGAAAGAGGTTCATCCTTACCCTGGTCAATTTTGCCACCTGTCACCCAGAGGCAGTTGCCCTGTCATACATCGATGCGGAGCACGTGGCTCAAGCTCTACTGGACATCTTTAGTAAAGTAGGGTTTCCGCATGTTGTATTGACCAACCAGGGGGCCCAGTTCCAAAGCGAGCTGATTCAGACCCTCTTGTATAAACATGGGGTTCAACCCATGCGTACCACCCCTTATCACCTCAAAGTGAATGAGTTGTGTGAGCATTTCAACAGAACACTCAAGCAGTTCATTAGTTAGTATGTGGAGTCCGAAGGAAGAAAATGGGAGAAAAACTTGCAGCAGCTCCTCGTCACCTACCAGGAGGTGCCCCAGGATTCTACCGGGTTCTCTCCCTTCTAATTGCTGTATAAACAAAAAGTGCAAGGGACTTTGGAGCTGGTATGAGAGAGTTGGAAAGAGTTGGAAGGGCACTTTCACCACAGAAGAGGTTCTCATTCTGGATTATGTACAAAAAGTTTAGGGAAAAGATGGGGTACCTCATGGCTTTAGCCCATGTGAATTTAGAAGTAGCTCAGGAAAAGTAACAAAGGTGTTACAACCATGCTGCCAGACTCTGAGAAGTTACTTGTGGACAGTAGGTTCTAGTACTAGTACCAGTAAGCAAAAGTAAGCTGGGCTGTGGCTGGGTTCCTTTACTATTAGCAGTAAATGTGGGGAGACTACACCGTGGCCTTGAAACGAGAAGGTGTTTGTGAATGGACCTATGATATCAACAGGGTAAAAGCTTATGAGGAAAGGGAGGTCACCAAGATAGCAGTTTGTTGTCCCCCATTAGATTACCCAGATATGGACCAGATTCGGAGTAATTAATGGAATCCAAAATGGAAACTACCTGGAACATATGGCTCACTGTTCACAAGTTGACCTGGTCGAACACCCCTGGCCCAGCATCATGTCAACACAGCGATAGCCACTCCATTCAGACAACCTGCCTAATGCGTGACACCACCAATGTTGGAAATGATGAAGGCCGAAGTGGATGATGTGTTGAATATGGGTATCATCATTCTTTCCCATAACCCATGGGCAGCCAGTGTAGTGTTGGTGCCCAAGAAAAACAAGAGTACTTGCTTCTGTGTAGAATATAGGCGACTCAATGAGGTCACCATTACAGATGCCTATCCCATGCCTCAGGTGGATGAGCTACTAGACAAATTAAGAGGATTTCAATTAATTTCTACCATTGATCTGAGCAAGGGATACTGGCAGATCACACTCACAAAAAAGGCTCAAGAGAAGTCCGCATTCATCACCTCTTGTGGCCTGTATGAGTTCATCAGCATGCCATTTGGGATGAAGAACGTACCAGCAGACCAGTTATTAGAGGGATGTCAGGAATATGCCCAGGCCTACCTAGACTACATCGCTATCTTCAGCAACAACTGGGAAGAGCATCTTCAGCATGTGTCTCAGGTCCTGCAGAGGGTAGCCAATGCCCAGTTTATCATCTGATCCGACAAGTGCCAAATGGGGATGGCAGAGGTGCTATACCTGAGAAATCAGGTGGGAATTGTATGCATTCATCAAGAACCAGCAAAAGTAGAAGCCATTACCCATTGGCCCTGCCCAGCCAACAAAAAACAGGTCCGTTCATTTCTGGGGACCGCAAACTATTATCGAAAGTTTTTCCCCAATTTCTCCACAGTAGCAAAGACCCTCACTGACCTTACCACCAAAAGATATGCCTACAATATCATTTGGACCCCCAGAATGTGAGTCTGCATTCCTCCAGTTGAAAACCCAGCTTGCCCAAAGCCCAGTCCTGACTGCTCCTGACTTTTGTCACTGGTTCATTGTCCAAACAGACGTATTAGATACCAGATTAGGAGCCATAGTGAAGTGGGGGCTGATGGTTAAAAAGAATAAAGTCGGAAGCCGAAATGCTCGTCAGGGTGGACGCCACCCTTGTAAAGGAGTCACTAATTGTAAGTTCATACCGATTCTATCAGTATCAATAATGCTGTAGGAATCTTGTTCAGGTTTTGACACATTACAACTTGCATCCTATATGAGCATGGGTTTAATAGTTAACATCATACACCACTATTAAATTACATAAACCTGACACAACCAAACACCTTTATTCACTTGCACTTTATTCTTTTTACTCTACGATACACTGCAGGGTAACAATTGATACTTATCCAGGAAGCATTGTCTTTATGTGTTATACGGTTCTTTCAGTGTTATATACACATTGTACTTTGATTCCGAATATCTGCTTTGGACACTTGTCCTCTCATTTTGGGTGTGCACCCTTTGTTTTTATACTATTTGGTTTTAATGTTTTTTTGTTCTGATATCCTTGTTCAAAATCTGATTTTGGGGTGAAGCAGGAGCAGTGTCTGACTCTAAACACATCATGGAGCACACTAGCTAATTGGATTTATATTAATGCCCAGGCCTATCACAAGCTTAATAATGAATAGGTTGTTTTCTCAAACCATTATCCCTGTGTTATAGCATAAAGCATATCATAATTTATTGGTGTCCTGTAAATATTTGAGCCCACTTATGTACAAGCATGAGTATCTTCTTTACCAGCGGATCGTTGTATACAAAGTATCTACAGCTCTCTAAGGCATCGCTCAGATAATACATATTCAGGAGTCCTTTCCAGTCTCCTTCTTCAGGATCAACTTCCTCTTGAAGACATTAAAGCTAGCATTACTGAACTGATGGCGGGAGGCGTGGACACGGTGAGACATTGAAAATTACATACTGTTGTTTTTTAACAGATAATGCTGTCTTGATTTCTCATTTAGGAATCTCAAGAAATTACGGTACTCTTTTGTGCATACAATTAGAAGCTTTAGTAATAAGTCCTATTAATTACATAGAAGATAATTTATTAGGAAATAGTGCAAATTTATGTTACATTATACAGTAGTACTGTGAATGTTCACTTAAAGACGACCTTTCACCAGTTTGAACATGTTAAAATGTCCACATCATGGAATAGTGGCTGCAAAACTATCAAAGTCTGAACTTAGCAACACGTTTGTGGAAATGTGTCATGGCATGAACAAAGGAGATTTCTGAGAACCTCAGAAGAAAAGTTGTTGATGCTCGTCAGGAAAATGTTACAAAGCCATTTTTATAAAATTTGAACTCCATCAATCTTCAGTCAGGCAGACTGTGTACAAATTGAGGAAATGCAAACCACTATTACCCTGCCCAGGAGTGGTGAACCAACAAAAGTCACGTCAAAAGAAAGAAGTATAATAATTTGCGAGGTCACAAAGGAACCCAAAGAAACCTCTAAGCAACTAAAGGCCTCTCACTCATTAGCTAATATTATTGTTCATGAGTCCACCATCAGGAAGACACTAGACAACAATGGTGTGCATTTCAGGACTGCAAGGAGAAAGCCACTACTCTCTTGTCCAAAGAGAAGATTGCTGCCTGTCTCCAGTTTACTAAAAATCACCTGACAAGCCAGAAGGCTACTAGAATAATATTTTGTAGTCATACTGGACCACAATAGTGCCTTTTAGTTTAAATTAGAAGCATTATGTTTGGAAAAAGAAAAACAATGCATACTAGAATAAAAATCTCATACTATTAGTCAAACATGGTAGTGGGGCATCATGGTTTGGGTCTGTTTTGCACCATCTGGGTCAGGATGGATTGCTATCATTGATGGAACAAAGGATTTTGAATTATATCAGCAAATTCTATGTTTGGACATCTGTATATGAGCTGAATCTCAGGATAACATGAATCATGCAGCAAGACAACCACCCTAGCCACACAAATTGTTCTACCAAACAATGATTAAAGATAAATGAAGGTAAAGTTTTGGAGGAGCCAAGTCAAAGTCCTGACCTTAATCCTATCGAAATTGTCAAGGCTCCCGGGTTGTCCCAGGAGGCTACTCACTGCAGTAAAGGAGCCCAGAGCAGAACAGCGGAGGACTCACTGGGTAGCAAGCAGGACCTGAACCATGTGGCTGAGGGAGGGGGTGGCCAGGTGCCGGGGTGCAAAGGAGGCAAAGGGCACCGGAGAGTAGTCAAACGTGCCAAGGTCAATAACCAGAGGATAAGGGAGGTACCAGTGGGTGAGACAGAAGGATAGTCAGGTGGAAGCCTGAGGTCAGAAAGCTGAGTATGCGAATGGATAGAAACACAAAGCAAGGAAGCCGAGAGGATCAAACAGACCAGATAAAGCACAGAGAGCAAACAAACAAAACAGTATGCACACGTACACCAGGGGGTCAGGCACACATAAATATCCCTCCCAAATTCAAAAGGAGGCCACAACAATTATGGAAGAACACCCACCAACTGAACAGATTTGAGCTGCTTTGTACTGAGGAATTGGCTATAATTCCTATAAGCTTATGTGTAGGACAAATCAGTAAGTACAGCAAATCTTTTTATGCAGCTATTGCTGCACAAGGGGTTCATAGACATGTAATATTGAATCATTGTAATTATTTAAAAATGTCAGTGTAATATTTTTACTCATTTTTTATTTAGTTCTCTATTGACAATTAGGACCTGTGTGGAAATCTGATATAGCTTTAGATCATATTTATGCAGAAATATGTCAAGATCTAAAGAGTTCACACATTTTAAAGAACCTCTGTATATATGATCAGCTATTGCTTTTAAGCCACTGATAGATGGAATTAATAACATTGATTATCTTGTTACAATGTTACCTTGGAGTGGGAAAGATTAGGCAAGTAAATAGTCAATTTTTAAATTTGAAGTTTTGGATGTTAACTGTTGACAGCAGGAAAAATAGGCAAATAGTGAGAGAAAGGTGTCCGAGCACATAGTACTCTATTGGAAAAAGGCAAGCCGGCAAAAGCAGTGTGATTGAGGAACTAGGGAATGTGCAGGAGAAAACTTTTAATTCATGGAGGCCCCACCTCACAACTTATAGGGTTAATTTCCATACTAATAACATTATAAAGTTGATGTTTACCGCACTGAAAGTGTAACACCCAGGAGAAAATGAACTTTATCCCTCCCAGGAACCGCCGGCTTTCAGTTATACAGTTGTGCCCATGTGGCTACAGACACGGCTTACAGCACTGTGAGCAATGGCTGTGAGCACACCCTGGCACTTTGACTGACGGCTTGCAATGCACTAATGCAGAGGTCCCCAACTCCAGTCCTCAAGGCCCACCAACAGGTCATGTTTTCAGGATTTCCTTTGCATTGCACAGGTGATGCAATTATTACCTGGGCAAGACTAAGGAAATCCTAAAAACCTGACCTGTTGGTGGGCCTTGAGGACTGGAGTTGGGGACCTCTGCACTAATGCACTGGAGAGCAGGCTGTCAGTCAAATTTCTGCATGGCGTGCTTACAGTTGCCTCTCATGGTGCTGTGAGAAGTGACTAAAGTTGCATGGGCACGACTGTATGACTGAAAGCCGGGATAAAGGTCATTTTCTCCTGGATAAAACATTTTCAGTTTCGCGGCCGGGCACCATTAACCTGCAGATTAACCCTATAGCTTCAAGTTAATACCGCTATCAGACTTGATAGGTTCCCTTTAATAGATATTTGACAATGTCTTGGAACTAGATAACACAGCAAGGAAACCTTCAGCAGACCCGCCTACACAATATTAGGCAAGTGAATTTAATGTTATTATTGATCAGTAAATATATAGGTTTTCCGACATAAAGTAATTGCATGAAGACATTTGATTGTTTTACACTATGGTACAATGTGCATAAATCCAGGTGATGACTTGAAATGGTGACAATACTGCCATTTTCTGCATCTTTTGACAGTAAATTCTGAATACTAAGAGAACAATGCACATTACAATGCAATACTCAGAACTATAAATGTATTTTTTGCACTTAACCTACGCCTATGTAATGACATTCAGTCAGAACAATGTGTCCAATCCCAGTTACTATGGAAGCAGCTCCTAGAACACAAAGCACAGAAATCTGCCTCTTCTGCATTATTACAGCTTGTGGTGCTTGTGAATAGGTTAAAACACATGCTGGGTAAAAATGAGTCTACGATGTATGTGGAAAAATTGTAAAATAATGCCAGCATGACCTACACAGATTCTCAGGCTTATCTTTAACATCAGTCCTATATTCCTGTTACAGACATCTATGACACTCCAGTGGGCGATGTATGAGCTGGCACGTGCCCCAGGTGTCCAGGAGAAGCTTAGGTCTGAAGTTCTAGCTGCTAGGGCCACTTCTGGAAATGACTTGACAACGTTACTGAAGAAGATCCCACTGGTCAAAGCAGCTTTGAAAGAAACTCTCAGGTAAAACCAGAAATGGTACATACTGTATATAGTATACTTCTGCACTGCTTTTCTCATTGTCTCTTGTTTATTCCAGAATGCACCCTGTTGCGATAACATTACAGAGGTATACTCAGAGGGATACAGTCATCCGCAACTACATGATACCGCAGGGGGTAAGCACTGATACAGCAAAGAGAGACAACTGAAGGGATAGCTATTGTTTAAAGGGAACCTGTCACCTGAATTTGTCGGGACTGGTTTTGGGTCATATGGCCGGAGTTTTCGAGTGTTTGATTCACCCTTTCCTTACCCGCTGGCTGCATGCTGGCCGAAATATTGGATTGAAGTTCATTCTGTCTTCCATAGTACACGCCTGCGCAAGGCAAGAGAATGAACTTCAATCCAATATCGCGGCCAGCACGCAGCCAGCGGGTACGGAAAGGGTGAATCAAACACCCGAAAACTCCGCCCATGTGACCCAAAACCAGTCCCGCCAAATTCAGGTGACAGGTTCCCTTTAAAGGTCCTTTTAAAAAGACAGATAAACTGCCCAGATGAGCATCGATGGTAGATTGAAGAAGTACCCATTTTATAAGTGCCAATAAGTAATCTTGAATCTGCAAACCATATGCGAATGAGTAGTCGCTACTTTTATCATTCGTCTCCATATAGTTTGCATTATAATTTGTAGCACTATCATGGATACACAAGGGGAAGTGCTTTGTAAGTAATGGTACCTATGCAACTGTTGTCACTTGAACTATAATAAATACGTCTGCTTGTCTTTTTCTGCTATATATTTTTTCAAAGAAAGCAAAATATTGCATAGAGTACTGATTTAATAAAGGTCTCCTAGACATTTACTATCAAAATCAAATTCCAATGTAGTACCAGTGGCATACTCATAGTGGCAGGCCATACAGCTGCCATGGCGACTATGGTGAGAGGGAGCCCTGTGCTGAATTACTTTTCTTGCGTTCGTCTCACATATTTTTCTGCAGTCACCTCTAGAAGGAGCTCAGCCCATGTAGATCAGGGGTGCACAACACTTTTTGGTTCAAGGGTCACAACAATACCATACTGAATCAATCCCAAGGGTCACATAAAAATATAAAGGGGTACTTACATGAATACATCACCACAATCACCATCAGCACATTAATACATCACCAGAGCCAAGTTTTGAGTATTGAAAGGAGGATTTGGGGAGTTTCTGCTCCTGAATAATTAGTGTGAACACACGCTAATATAAACTGAGTTTCTGGGGCAGAAACTTGTTAAATCATCCTCAATCTCAAATATCTACATTTGAGGATTTTTAAGTTCTAACATTGCCATGAAGCACACTATAAATTGCTACATGTGTACAAGATTAGAACCATTGTCAGCACATGAGTGCTGTGCCAGAACCATTATCCATACAATAATGCAGTATCAGAACCACCGTCAGCATATGAATGCAATACCAGAACCACCATTAGTACAATAATTCAGCATCAGAACCACTGTAAGTACATGAATACAGCACAGAACTATCATTAGAACATGAATGCAGCGCCAGAACCACTATCACTACTTGTATGCAGCACCAAGATTTTTACATCGATCAATTGCAATGTCAGGTCAGTTCCATATACAATTGTATTGCATGAACCTGCAACTCCCACTATGTCCTTACTAATGCTATAGAGATGCTAGAAGATGCTACTACCAGTCAACATCAGACTGTGGACCACACAAGAACTACAGTACAGTAAATTTCTGCACAACAAGCCCCCTCTAGTGGTGACAGTTTTCTCATGTACATTTGAGGTGTCCAGGGTGGTAGTCATGGCGAGGGGCAGCAGTTCCGGCACACCCTGGCACCCCACAAAGAAGATATAATGTCTCGTCTGGCATGTGGATTGTGTGTGAGTCAAAACACTCATGTTAAGAGTAGGGGTTCCTCCTGATCTCCTATGTTCATGGGTCCGGATTCAGGCATCACACAATCGACAATAGACTCTGTACTCTTTTCCATCAGTTCAACTTTACGTAACAACGAAGAATTAGGTACAAATATAGTACAGTATGTGGCCAATCTATTTCCCTGAGCTCTCCCTTCACTCTCTGGCAACACTATCCTCGGAGATGCTCCATCCACCCTTGCAGCTTCTGCATTTTCAGGCCTGCTCGCTTCAGTCAGTCTCCCATCCACCTTCCCTTTGAAGATGAAAGAGGCATCCATGTTTCTGCCTAATTCGGGCCGTAGGTCCTGGATATTCCTTGAAGGCCCGCTGAAATTGGTAGCGAGTCGACTGTTCACATGCTGCTTTCCTGTGGGGTCCTGTGCTTCTCTTGTGCTTTCCAACCCCTTGGCTTCATCTGTACCCCTTATTGATTCACTATCTCTTTAACTGATCTTAATCAGGAAGTCTTCCCAATTTACCTATCTCTAAACCAGTATTTCCCAAACTCCAGTCCTCACGGACTCTACAGGTCATGTTTTCAGGATTTCCATAGTGTTGCACAGGTGAGAGAATTCCTGAGTAGGGTTGAGCGAAACGGATCGGACAATTTCAAAAGTCGCCGACTTTTGGCAAAGTCGGGTTTCATGAAACCCGACCCGATCCTAGTGTGGGATCGGCCATGCGGTCGTCGATCTTCGCTCCAAAGTCGGGTTTCGTTTTTATATATATATATATGTGTCATATATATGTACTTCAGCGCGATATAGCAGAAAAGCCGGTAATTCAATTGCCGGCTTTTCATTTCTCCTTCCTAAACCCGACATGATATGAGACATGGTTTACATACAGTAAATCATGTCATATTCCCATTTTTTTTGCATATACCACACTACTAATGTTAGTATTGTGTATGTGCAAAATTTGGGCGCTCTAGCTATTTTATTTAAGGTTTAAATTGCGCAAAAAATTGGCGTGGGCTCCCGCGCAAATTTCTCCGCCAGAATGCTAAAGCCAGTGACTGAGGGCAGATATTAATAGCCTGGAGAGGGTCCACGGTTATTGGTCCCCCCCTGGCTAAAAACATCTGCCCCCAGCCACCCCAGAAAAGGCACATCTGGAAGATGCGCCTATTCTGGCACTTGGCCACTCTCTTCCCATTCCCGTGTAGCGGTGGGATATGGGGTAATGAAGGGTTAATGTCACCTTGCTTTTGTAAGTTGACATTAAGCCAGATTAATAATGGAGAGGCGTCAATTATGACACCTATCCATTATTAATCCAATTGTATGAAATGGTTAAAAAACACACACACATTATTACAAAGTCTTTTAATGAAATAAAGACACAGGTTGTTGTAATATTTTATTAGACTCTTAATCCACCTGAAGACCCTCGCTTTGTAACAAAGGAAAAATAAAAAAACAACAATATCCCATACATTCCGATGATCTGTCATGTCCCACGCTGCAAATCCATCTGAAGGGGTTAAATAATTTTACACCCAGGAGCTCTGCTAACGCAGCTGTGCTCGTGGCTGTAAAACCCCAGCGAATGAATGGAAACTAGGTCAATGACATGTAGTTACCTTCATTCGCGGTGATGCGCCCTCTGCTGGATGTCCTCATATGACCTCGAGCGTGGGAAAATATTCAGAAAAGTTCCCAGGCTCGAGTTCATATGAGGACATCCAGCAGAGGGCGCATCACCGCGAATGAAGGTAACTACAGGTCATTGACCTAGTTTCCATTCATTCGCTGGGGTTTTACAGGCAGGAGCACAGCTGCATTATAGCAGAGCTCCTACCTGTAAAATAATTTAACCCCTTCAGATGGATTTACATCGTGGGACATATCGGCGGAAGGTATGAGATATTGTTGCTTTATTATTTTTAATTTGTTACAGGTTGAGGGTCTTCAGCTGGATTGAGAGTCGAATAAAATATTACAACAACCTGTGTGTTTATTTTATTAAAATACTTTGCAATATTGTGTGTGTTTTTTTAACCATTTCATGCTATTGGATTAATAATGGATAGGTGTCATAATTGACGCCTCTCCATTATTAATCTGGCTTAATGTCACCTTACAATAGCAAGGTGACATTAACCCTTCATTACCACATATCCCACTGCTACACAGGAGTGGGAAGAGAGTGGCCAAGTGCCAGAATAGGCACATCTTCCAGATGTGCCTTTTCTGGGGTGGCTGGGGGCAGATGTTTGTAGCCAGGGGGGGCCAATAATCGTGGACCCTCTCTAGGCTATTAATATCTGCCCTCAGTCACTGGCTTTACTACTCTGGCGGAGAAAATTGCGCGGGAGCCCACGCCAATTTTTTCCGCGATTTAACCCTTAAATTTAATAGCTACAGGCTGTAGCTGTAGCTACCCGTGTAGCGGTGGGATTATGACACCTATCCATTATTAATCCAATAGCATGAAATGGTTAAAAAAACACACACACAATATTGCAAAGTATTTTAATGAAATAAACACACAGGTTGTTGTAATATTTTATTCCACTCTCAATCCACCTGAAGACCCTCGACCTGTAACAAATTAAAAATAATAAAGCAACAATATCTCATACCTTCCGTCGATATGTCCCACAATGTAAATCCATCTGAAGGGGTTAAATTACTTTACAGGCAGGAGCTCTGCTATAATGCAGCTGTGCTTTTGCCTGTAAAACCCCAGCGAATGAATGGAAACTAGGTCAATGACCTGTAGTTACCTTCATTCGCGGTGATGCGCCCTCTGCTGGATGTCCTCATATGAACTCGAGCCTGGGAACTTTTCTGAATATTTTCCCACGCTCGAGGTCATATGAGGACATCCAGCAGAGGGCGCATCACCGCGAATGAAGGTAACTAAAGGTCATTGACCTAGTTTCCATTCATTCGCTGGGGTTTTACAGCCACGAGCACAGCTGCATTAGCAGAGCTCCTGGGTGTAAAATTATTTTACCCCTTCAGATGGATTTACTTCTTGGGACGTGACAGATCATCGGACGGTATGGGATATTGTTGTTTTTTTTATTTTTCCTTTGTTACAGAGCGAGGGTCTTCAGGTGGATTAAGAGTCTAATAAAATATTACAACAACCTGTGTCTTTATTTCATTAAAAGACTTTGTAATAATGTGTGTGTGTGTTTTTTTTTAACCATTTCATACAATTGGATTAATAATGGATAGGTGTCATAATTGACACCGGGTGTTCAGCCAATGCTCGTTATTGCTGATCTGAGCCAACAACAGAGCTGTTATTGTGCACATCTGACAGTGACAGAGAAGGCACATACCCAGCACCTAAAACACTTCCAGGGAGGCAGCAGAGACTGCAGTAGTGACCGCAGGATCTACCCCCCTGATGACGCTTTGAGTATCCCAGCATGCACTCAGATTGTCAAATGAAGCATCATCAAAAAGGAAGTTGGGAAGAAATAGAAAAGAACTTAGATACTATTGTTAGGGAAGGATATATCATTTTTAATTTAAGTATATTAGAAAATAGTTTAGATTATGGTACTAAATAGATAGGGATTTAGAATGAAAATTACTTTGGACTGCGGACCACCCCTTAAGGGTTGTGAGGATGAGATATGGGAAAGTATATTCCAGCAGTTTGATGTAAATACATGAAAGATATGGTGTTTTAACTAAGCACCATATTTATAAAGTCGTACCAAGTGAAACTAGTATCTTAAATAGGGTTGAGCGAAACGGGTCGGCCATTTTCAGAAGTCGCCGACTTTTGGCAAAGTCGGGTTTCATGAAACCCGACCCGACCCCTGTGTGGGGTCGGCCATGAAGTCGGCGATCTTCTGAATCTGGTATCGGAATTCCGATCCCGAGTTCCGATATGTTTGCAATATCGGAAATCGGTATCGGAATCCATATTTAAGTGTAAAATAAAGAATTAAAATAAGAAATATCGCTATACTCACCCTCTGACGCGCCCTGGTACTAACCAGCAGCCTTTCTTCCTTCGAATCAGCGCTTGCAGGACCTTGCGGTGACTTCGCGGCTTGTGATTGGTCGCGTGACCGCTCGCGCGACCAATCACAAGCCGCGACGTCACCGCAAGGTCCTGCAAGCGCTGATTCTTAGGAAGGAAGGCTGCCGGAAAGAAGCAGGGCACGTCCGAGGGTGAGTATATTCCTATTAGGTATATACTCACCCTTGGACGCGCCCTGCTTCTTTCCGGCAGCCTTCCTTCCTAAGAATCAGCGCTTGCAGGACCTTGCGGTGACGTCGCGGCTTGTGATTGGTCGTGCGAGCGGTCACATGGGCGGTCGCACGACCAATCACAAGCCGCGACGTCACCGCAAGGTCCTGCAAGCGCTGATTCGAAGGAAGGAAGGTTCCCGGTTAGTACCAGGGCGCGTCCGAGGGTGAGTATAGCGATATTTTTTATTTTAATTCTTTATTTTACACTTAAATATGGATCGCAGGGCCTGAAGGAGAGTTTCCTCTCCTTCAGACCCTGGGAACCATTGGAAACCCAATGCACTGCATTGGGTTTCGAGTTTCGGCCGACCCCGACCCCGACTTTTTTATAGGATCGGCCGATTTCACTCGACCCGACTTTTGAAAAAGTCGGGTTTCGTGAAACCCGACCCGATCCTATAAAAGTAAAAGTCGCTCAACCCTAATCTTAAATATTACTCCACTCTTGTACTTATTAAAGTGGTTTTATAGGCACATAGATTATCAAAGAATGTTAAAGCTTATGACAAATTAAGAAACTTCTTAATACTTCTTAATTTACTTGCTCTGAAAATTTTGCTCTGTTGCTTACTACAAGGACAGCCAGATCATTTTTCACTTTTATTTTTGTGTCCCTATAAAGTGTTGTGAAAGGTCTGTAATGTTTGTTAATATTTCTCTATTTTCCCTGTAGACTTTGGTGCAGGTTGGACTGTATGCCATGGGACGGAATCCAGAGATCTTCCCATCTCCTGAGAGGTTTTCTCCAGAGCGCTGGCTAGGGAAAGAATCGGCTTATTTCAAAGGCCTAGGCTTTGGTTTTGGTCCTCGACAGTGTATTGGGAGAAGGATAGCAGAAATGGAGATGCAACTTTTCCTCATCCATGTATGTAAAGTTTTATGAGTGAAAGCATCTGTTGAGACTACATATTCTTGTATCCTCCTTATGGAACTAATCTTATGGAACATTCACAAATGTGAATTCTTCCATATGTGTAAGGGTTATTAAACAATTACAATGATATACTTCCTGCTGGGGAGTGTTTCTTTCATTGTGATACTTTACAAGGTCTGTTGATTTTCCACTATGGAGAATTTAGCAATTTGGAAACATTTCATAATTAGAAGCAAAAGTCATGTTTTTGTTTTTTTTTACACAAAACTCTACCTGCATTTCCTGTGCATGTATCTATATTTACTGTGCATGTGTCATCTGTCAACACTTGTGGGTGGGTAAAAAGTTATTAAGAGCTTATTTTATTGCCGCATTTAAAGCCTGTGATAGAATTCTTTAGGCTTTAAAGGTCATTAATTTTTGCACAACGCATACTGTAGCTAAGCAAATATTTTGCAAATTTTTGCATATTTATTCAAGATCTGCCAATAATTTAAAAGTGCGTATAGCTTAACGGAGGGCCAAGTGCGTGACCAGTGCAACGCAACAGATTAATTATCATTTACGGCTCAAAAGTGTCATAAATTATAACAGAAATATTCTCCACACATTGATCCCTAACATGTTTCTCCATAAGAAGTGTTTTCCACAGGGAGATTAGGGACATTAATTTGCACATTTATTTCAGGTTAATCTCCCCTCTTTTGATGTAATTTCTAACTCTGGCAGACGGCTGTTGAAAGTTACGCCAAATTCATTCATTAATTTGACAAATTTTACTCCAGCTGACTCTAGATATTAACTAATTTCCCTGTGTTAAAATAATGAAAATCAATTTGTTTACAGCTGATAGCATTATCAATATAATGGGATTTTATAATAATTTATTAACCTTGAAATTGTTCTAGAAAATGAAGTATTTCTCCCAGAAAATTATTGCAATTACATGTTTTGATACGCACATGTTTTTTTTGTGTGTGTATTGGAACAACAACAAAAAAAAAAAAATGAAAAAAAGCAAATTGGACATAAATTTACCCAAAACCCCCAAAAATGGGCCAGACAAAATTGTTGGCATCTTTCCAAAATTGCTGGTAAACGACTTTGGTGAGGCAGGTGATACTCATTGAAACTCTCCTTGTAGCAAGTAATAAGTGTGGGCAATGTAAAAAAAAATCACACCTGAAACCAGAAAAAAAGGTGAGAAATTAGCAAAATGTTTGCATTATATGCCACACTAAGCATGTAGAACAGAAAGAGGAGAAGTGAACTGTCTGGGGACTTGAGATCAAAATATTTTGAAAAATATCAATAATTTCAAGTTTAGAAGTCCGTCTCCAGAAATCTTGATGTCCCTTTGACCACTGTGCGCAACATAATCAAGAAGTTTACAACACATGGCACTGTAGCTAATCTTCCTGGAAGTGGACAGCAGAAAAAAAATTGATGAAAAGCTGCAATGCATAATAGTCCAGTTGATGGATAAGCAGCCCCAACCAAGTTCCAAAGAAATTCACGCTGTCCTGCAGGCTCGGGGTGCATCTGTGTCAGTGAAATGCAACGCTATGGCAGGAGACCCAGAGACATAAAAACCCTAGAATTCTGTTTGCCAAAATGTATGTGAGTATGTGAGTAAGCCAAAATCTTTCTGAGAAAGTGTCTTGTGAACAGATAAAACCAAGATAGAGTTTTTTTTTGTAAAGTACATTATTCTATCGTTTGCTAAAAATAGAATTAGGCATACAAAGAAAAGAACACCGTACCTAGAGTAAAATTTGGTGGAGGTTCAAAGATGTTTTGGGGTTGTTTTGCTGCCTCTGGCACTGGGTGCCTTGACAGTGTGTAAGGCATCATGAAATCTGTACATTACCAAAGGATTTTGGGTTGCAATATAGTGCCCAGTGTCAGAAAGCTGGGTTTGCGTCCTAGGTCATGGGTCTTCCAGCAGGAAAATAACCCCAAACATACTTCAAGAAGCACCCAGAAATGGATGAAAATTAAGCGCTGGAGAGTTCTAAAGTGGCCAGCAATTAGTCTGGATCTAAATTCCATTGAACACTTGTGGAGAGCTCTTAAAAATGCTGTTGGGAGAGGACACCCTTAAAATATGAGATCAGCTTGCAAGAGTGGTCCAAAATTCTAGTTGAGAGCTGGAAAAAGTTTGTTGATGGTAATCGGAAGCGATATTACTTATTCCAAAGGGTGTGCAACCAAATGTTACATTTAGGGTGTCTACAACTTTGTCCCAACCATTTTGTGAGTTTTGTGAGAAATTATTTCCAATTTACCTTTTTCTCTGTGTTTTTGTGTTGTTCCAACATACAGAAGGGAAATAAACGTGAATTACAAAACATATGTAATCGCAATACTTTTCTTGGATAAATTCTTCATTGTCTGGACCAATTTCAAGGGTTCCAACACTTTCTGTTTAGTCTGTACACCACCTATTTTCTTGCTCCAAGTGTTTGTAACATATGGGACACTCTTAAGGTACCGTTACACTAAATGATTTACCAACGATCACGACCAGCGATACGACCTGGCCGTGATCGTTGGTAAGTCGTTGTGTGGTCGCTGGAGAGCTGTCACACAGACAGCTCTCCAGCGACCAACAAGGCCGAAGTCCCCGGGTAACCAGGGTAAACATTGTAAATGTAAAAAAAAAGTGAGCGCCGACCGTAAAGCACAGCACAGCGGTGACGTCACCGCTGTGCTTTACGGCCGGCGCTCACAGTCAGTGCGGGAAGCTGACGGCGGGGGACGTGACAGACACCGGAATGTGAGTATGTTGTGGTTTTTTTTTTTACATTTACAATGGTAACCAGGGTAAACATTGGGTTACTAAGCGCGGCCCTGCGCTTAGTAACCCGATGTTTACCCTGGTTACAAGTGAACACATCGCTGGATCGGCGTCACACACGCCGATCCAGCGATGACAGCGGGTGATCCAGCGACAAAATAAAGTTCTGGCCTTCTAGCTCCGACCAGCGATCTCACAGCAGGATCCTGATCGCTGCTGCGTGTCAAACACAACGAGATCGCTATCCAGGACGCTGCAACGTCACCGATCGCTATCGTTATCGTTCAAAGGTTGCTCAGTGTGAAGGTACCTTTACATTGCACAGAAACTAAATTGCACAAACTATAGGGGAGGGCAATGTACAGACTGGCTGTAGCTTCAATTTAATATGCAGTGGCCTCAGCTGTATGGAACACAAAAGAATGGGAGGAAGTTTGTTTTTTCTTTTCAGCACATTATTAATTTTTGAGTTATTCATTGTTCATGAATAAGATGGCTTTTTTATTTTAATTTCAGACAACCCAATTTAACCCCTTACCGGCATCGGACGTACTATACCGTCCGATGCCGGCTCCCCTGCTTTGATGCAGGGCTCCGCGGTGAGCCCGCACCAAAGCCGGGACATGTCAGCTGTTTTGAACAGCTGACATGTGCCCGTAATAGGCGCGGGCAGAATCGCGATCTGCCCGCACCTATTAACTAGTTAAATGCCGCTGTCAAACGCAGACAGCGGCATTTAACTACCGCTTCCGGCCGGGCAGCCGGAAATGACGTCATCGCCGACCCCCGTCACATGTCCGGGGGTCGGCGATGCGTCTCCATTGTAGCCATAGAGGTCCTTGAGACCTCTATGGTTACTGATTGCCCGTCGCTGTGAGCGCCACCCTGTGGTCGGCGCTCACAGCACACGTGCAATTCTGCTACATAGCAGCGATCAGCAGATCGCTGCTATGTAGCAGAGCCGATCGTGCTGTCCCTGCTTCTAGCCTCCCATGGAGGCTATTGAAGCATGGCAAAAGTTAAAAAAAAAAGTTTAAAAAAATGTGAAAAAAATAAAAAAAACATAAAAGTTTAAATCACCCCCCTTTCGCCCCAATCAAAATAAATCAATAAAAAAAATATCAAATCTACGCATATTTGGTATCGCCGCGCTCAGAATTGCCCGATCTATCAAATAAAAAAAAGTATTAACCTGATCGCTAAACAGCGTAGCGGGAAAAAAACTCGAAATGCCAGAATTACGTTTTTTTGGTCGCCGCGACATTGCATTAAAATGCAATAACGGGCGATCAAAAGAACGTATCTGCACCGAAATGCTATCATTAAAAACGTCATCTCGGCACGCAAAAAATAAGCCCTCAACCGACCCCAGATCACGAAAAATGGAGACGCTACGAGTATCGGAAAATGGCGCAATTTTTTTTTTTTTTTTTTTTTTTTTAGCAAAGTTTGGAATTTTTTTTCACCACTTAGATAAAAAATAACCTAGTCATGTTTGGTGTCTATGAACTCGTAATGACCTGGAGAATCATAATGGCAGGTCATTTTTAGCATTTAGTGAACCTAGCAAAAAAGCCAAACAAAAAACCAATGTGGGATTGCACTTTTTTTGCAATTTCACCGCACTTGGAATTTTTTTCCCGTTTTCTAGTACACGACATGCTAAAACCAATGATGTCGTTCAAAAGTACAACTCGTCCCGCAAAAAATAAGCCCTCACATGGCCAAATTGACGGAAAAATAAAAAAGTTATGGCTCTGGGAAGGAGGGGAGCGAAAAACGAACACGGAAAAACGAAAAATCCCCTGGTCATGAAGGGGTTAAATTGTGTATAAAGGAGACAAAGGTGAAGGATAAATTTGCCAAATCTTCTGATTTTGTTCGGACAGGCGAATCTATTAATGTGCATTGAAACTTCTCATCTGTTTTCCAACAAGAGAGAGTAGGATTATGCAGATTGGTTCATGGAATCCCGTGAGATGAGCAGATTGCTTCATGAAACCCCGATTCATGATCCAGGTCAGTGCTTTTGGCTGTGGACAGGAGATGTTTGAATTTCCTTACCCTATGGGCTCCCAGGCTCAGCTTATGATTTATTGGGCTGGTGAATATCACCTTTGTGTTGTACACCGCACAGATGACGTCACACAAGGCCATCGAATCAAATGCTGCACTGGGAAACTCAAAAGCTCAGTAAATTCGTGCAGCTCCTGTCCATGACCAGAGAGGACTGACCCAGACAGTAGACTGGGAATTTAGGAAGGGATCCACCTATCTCTAATTAGGCATGTTGAATGTTAATGGATGATCCTGGGAATAAAGCTACAATTAGGTGCCTAGCAGCAGTATAAGCACTTTTACCCTATGAGAAGATTCTTGTTTATTTTTAGAAATATGTAGGCTATGTTATATATTTATGACAGGAAAATGGAGTCCCTCAAAGCATCACAGACACAATTGACTGACAATTGGGATCAGGAGGGAAATATTAGATCTTTTGATGCATCGTGGTTGTGCATGTGCCCCTTTCCCCTTCTCCTTTCCCATCTGTTGGTTGAACTGGATGAACATTTGTCATTTTCTTTTAACCACATAATTATATAACTAACTACGCAAAATGGCATCACTAGTTATCATAATGTTACTGGCATCAAGGCATTAATAGAATCGATAACATCAGAGGACGAGGCAGATCACTAATAGATGACACAAGCCTATGAACTGGATCTCTGGAACTTTCCATTTGGGCATGAAGTAACCGATGCACTTTGAAAGTTTCATTTTATTAGGTGTATGACTTTGTACACCCTCTGGTATATTTAAAAGGAGCCTGTCATCAGATTCATGATGCCTGAATCACTGGCAGCATGAATCAGAGTCTGGCTGTGTGATTGCAGCCTGGTATGTTTTCATGTGAATTGTGGTGGCATTTTAGAGTAACCATGGTTTGAAAAGCCAGCTGGAGACCAACGGCCTCATTCATCAAAACTGGCGTTGATCATGCCAGTCTTGATGAGGAGATGTATTGCAGTTAGACGCTTCTGATTCATGAAGAAGCAAACGCCTCTTCATGAATCAAGAGCGCTGGACGAATGGTATGCACATCTGTGTGTACCTCGCCACAAATCCTACTCCAATCTCTACTAAAGTAAGATTTCTGGTGTAATGAACTTGACAAGTGAGGGGGACCAGGCACCCATTTAGCCCCAACTTCGCTCATTTTGTCAGAGCTGGGGAAAAATGTTGTGAGAATCCCAAAAGTAACATACTTTTAGCGCCACCTCCAACTTATGCAACTTTTCAAAGCTTATGCCAGAATACTGGCGTAAAAATTTTGATGAATTGGACCCTATGTGTCTTGGCTGCAGTGGTTAATGAGTAAAACATACCTGGCTGCAATCGCATAGGCAGGCTCTGATTCATGATGCCCATGGTTTGGCATGGATCTAATGTCAGTTTTCCTATAAAAGAGGCAGAATATTTTCATGCACCGCAGAAACAACCGCATTTACATGTATAGAATGAATTTTTCTCCAATTCCTGTAATTTCTGCAACAAATCTGCCACATGTGAAGATATCCTTATTGTACCTGGCAGTATCAGTTATACAATATATACCTACCACTTGAAATAGGAGCAATTTTATTGGTAATAGTTTTCTTTATTTTTCAGATTCTGGAGAATTTCAAGATAGAAACTAATCGAATGGTTGAGGTGGGAACAACCTTTAATCTCATCCTCTTCCCATCCAAGCCCATTCAGTTAACCCTGTCTCCATTATCACTGAATGGTTCAGAAAGACATTCCTGAAGACTTTAACTTTATGGACATACTGGTGTAACATATATATATATTCCATATAAAGGGATTTCATTTGGAGGACAAGTCCTGTTCTTTGTATCTTACCCACAATTTAGAATGTCTATAGATTAATCTCCATATTTACATGCCAAAACATAACGGTACATGTATTTGCTAGAGCTGTTCTCAGCAGACTGTGATCTCTACATCAAAATGGTGAAGAGAAGTTGGACTATTCACTACAGGCGTGAACACAGACAGGAGAGGGCCCGTGTTCAAGAATATTATATTGGTCCACTAAAGTCCAATTGTTTTCTTCACAATTCGGAGATGCTGGTGGGCCCTTTTAGCTTTTGGGCCCCTGTGCAGCTGCACAGGTTGCATCAATGGTATGTCGGCCCTTGACTCTTTTAACCCCTTCATGGTATGGTCAATTTCAGTTTTTGCCTTTTCCTTTTTTCCTCCCTTTCTTCTCAGAGCCATTTTATGTGGGACAAGTTGCACTTTTAAATGACACCATTCATTTTGCCACATAGTGTACCGGAAAAAGGGAAAGCAATCCAAGTGGGGGAGAATTTGTGAAAAAAGGCATGTTTTTAAGGTGTACATTTTGTGGTAAAAATAACTTTAGAACATGATTCTGCTCATCAGTATGATTACAGTGATACATGCCCAGTTTTTCAATTATTTTATTGGTGGAAAAATAAATCAGAAGTTTGCAAAAGAGCATTTTTTGAGTTGTGTTGCCATTTTCCTACACCCGTAACATTTTTATACTTTGGTTGATGGAGCTGTTTGAAGACTTATTTTTTGTTTTTGCCACGGGACCACATTTGTATTAATGCCATTTTGGGATAGATGTGATGTTTGGTTACTCGTTACAGTATATTTTGTGGAATTGCAGTGACCAAAGAAACCTAATTTTGGCATTCTTGATTTTTTTTCCATTTACAGTGTTTTATCAATAGGTTTAAATGATATATTTTGATAGCTTGGACCTTTCTAAATGCTGCGATGGCACATTTTCAAGAGTTATTTAATATCTTTATTTTTAGAGGATGGAAAAGGGGGAATGATTTGAACTTTTACGGTTTTTTATTTTTTTTTTTCATATTTTTTAAAAACTTTTTTTTTTTACTTTTCACTGTTCTTGTTTATCCCCTTAGAGGATGTGAAGCTGCAATCATCTAATCGCTTTGCTCTATATACACAGCAATATCACAGCATTGCTACATATAGTAAAAGTCATGGTCTCCTTTTAAGACTGGCCACAGACTAGATTTCAAGGGAGCTCCGTAATTACAAGCACAAGGGTCTTCAGCAGACTATGGCTGTCACAGCAAGCCATCGGTGACCTGTGATCACGTCACGGGCGCATTGAATGACATGCACCCATGCCGTGTTAATTGCCACTGTCAGAGTTTGACAGCAGCATTTAACAGGTTAATAATCATGGGCGGAGCTCCACTCCACCCATGATTGCTAGAGGCAGGTCCTGGCTGTAACACACAGCCATGATCTGCTGGGTATGGTGTGAACTCACCTCGTGATCCTGCGCAATACTCCCATTTCCGACTTCCATCATACCTGTACAGCGGATGTCGTGAAGGGGGTAAAGAGCTATTTAAATGTTGCTTAAAGTGAATCTGTCAGCAGGTTTTTGCTATGTAATTTGAAGACAGCATGAGGTAGGAGCTGAAACACTGAATTCAGCAATGTGTCATTAAACTATGTGCTGTAGTTTACTTACAATGAAGCTTGTATCACTAGGACTTTATCACTGCCTGGTCTGATGTGCACAGGATGGCTAATCCAACCACACTACGACCTGTGATAAGCAGCTCACTGTCAATAGACTATGTATATTTAGTGGTGTGGGCGGGGCAGTTTACGCAGCTCTGCTTCCTGATGAACTCTGATGACTGCTGCACCCAGTAAACTTTGACACAAAGTGATACATTACTGGGTTCAGGGTCTCTTTTTCTACAATATGCTGCTCGCAGATGAGGTAGCAAAAACCTGATGACAGATTCTCTTTAAGAGAAAAAAATACTCTTATAGCTTGGGTTAGGTTGTAGTGTTCCCCAACTCCGGTCCTCAAGAGCCACCAACAGGTCATGTTTTCAGTATTTCCTTAGTATTGCACAGGTGATAATTGCATCACCTGCACAGGCAATAATTCCATCACCTGTGAAATACTAAGGAAATCCTGAAAACATGACCTGTTGGTGGCTCTTGAGGACTGGAGTTGGGGAACCCTGGGTTAGAGGATAGTTGGGCATTGCATGCTTATACCGTGGAGTGGATCAAAGGGATCTGGGAGGTAAATCCTGGGAAATCTCTAACTCCAATGGACACTACAAACGCACTGTGATTGCACCCTAAAGTGAGCTCCTCTGTTGCAGCAAAACACGTTTTTCTTACATCAGAATGCTTAGGCTGGGTTCACATTGCGTTAATGGGAAAGCGCTAACGGACAGCGTTGCACGGTGAAATTAACGCCGTGCAACGCGTCCATTAGCGCGCCCATTCACAGCAATGGGAACGCGCAGCACTAGCGCGTGCCATGTTCGGCACGCGCTATGCGACGCGCCGGTGTTTCCTGGCGCGCCGCGGACGCTGCTTGCAGCGTCCGAGGCGCGCCCGCGGTCCGTTCCCCGCTCTCGCAGATCGGGGATCTGCGAGAGCGGGGACGTACCGCGACCCCGGGACGCAGCCCCATTAAAAACATTGCGTTAGCGCAACCCGCTAGCGCTAGCGCTAAACGGGTTGCACTAACGCAATGTGAACCTAGCCTTACACTTTCTTTTTAGAAAATATCACACAATTTAAACCAATCAGAGAACTAATAGAGCACATGTATAAAAGGTGTATCTTTACTTGCAGCTAGACATATGTACATGATTATAACATAATTATTGCCACTCGTAAGTGGACACCTGGTCTGAAAAGTCAAATCTGACCTGTCATAGCCGTCAAGACTTCCAGTGTGTGATGCAAAATAAAGATGCTTGTAGTCACACCAATAAACGTGATTCTATAAAAATATCAATTTATTGGAAATCATCCTCATTATTAAGTATCAGTTATGCAACTGTTTCCCAATTACATCTCATATGTTTTTATTTTTTTTAAACAGTAATGAGTTCTTTCCTGGTCATTATTAAATATTCAAAGTTACCTATATTAATATCAATAAGAATCATTGGTAATAAATTTGTGCTATATGTGTGTTTATGTATATGGGGCAATTCAGTTTTTTTGTAGTCCTCCTTCTCCTCCTTCATTCTAATGTCCAAACAGCGTAACATTACCAGGTCTTTCCTAAATTCTTCACTGTCTCCGCAATTGCTGGAAGCTGCTGAACCACATGCAATGACTTCCAATGTTACAATAGACACTATTACATAGTAATCCACCAGAAAAATATTTTTAACATTTCTACAAATTCTCATAAAAACTGTTATATTAAACTGTTATATTAAAGGATCAAGCTTTATGGCTCTTTTTGTAGGTAGCTCTGGTTCTTTCTGCAAAGACAATAATTAAAAAAAAAAAGTTAAAAGGATTATCCACGCCATTTTTTTCTAACATAGTCCCCAGAATTGTAAAAAAAATAAAATAAAACTACTCCCCTACCAGACTTCTACTGCTCTTCTGTAGTCTAGCTTAGGTCCCTCACCAATGCCCTTGCTTTCTCTTCTAATAGTGTTGGACCTCTAAAGGCAGAGGTGATCAATGCATCACAACGGTGGCCAGTGATTGGCTGCAGCAGTCACTTGCCTCTAGGATCAGAACAAGATATACAAAGCAGGAACAGGATGCCCACGGTTTCCACGTTCTATGTACTACACCTGCCTTACAAAGGGTTGGTCAAAACGAATAGCTTTGTTGTGGTTTACGTTAGAGCAAAAATAAAACATTGCATAAAAATGCATCAAATTTAGCGTGGCTTGTACAAATTATGTCTAAGCAATGTCTCAGGAGCTTCTGTTCATGACGCTCTTACCAGACAGTGTGGTTATTAGGGTTTTTAGCTCTTTTTGTGAGCTTAATAAATGTGATCAGCAGCTTACATTGGCCTCATCTCCAGTTATGCAGGTATCTAGTGCCACCTATTGAATCTAGCAATCCTAAAAGTCAAAATCGACCCTCACCACTTGACTTGGAATAAGAAGCCTAACCAGACATTCCATTTGCAGGCAAACACGTGTCTCGTGGTGTTTGCCCCTTATCAGTGCAAAGCAAGTGCACTGGTTTGCCTATCATTTATTGTTTTCTACATGCCAGTAAATCACAATAAGATCAATTAAAAACAATTTATAAAAACAAAAGCTTTCAGAACCTTTGATTCCATCCTTCTGGATTCTTTTCCAATTTTTTTTGTAAAAATAAGAGATAAAAGGAAGAACAGATATCTGTGATGCTAAAGTAACCTAAGAATAACACCTAATGCACATGGCATTATTGCTTCATACAATCTCATAATATAGACGTTTTTGCGAACTTATCATACCTTGACTTGCCCCATAGTTCATACAGATTCATACAAAATTAAATAAAAGGCCATATTACACACCTATCCTCTCCTAGAAGCATTGCTACTATGTGTGCATGGAACCTGAATTGTTGTCAGAATTGGCTGATTTCAACCAAGGTCTACCAAGAAGTTAATAGGTTGTATTGGATTTAAAGAGAATCTGTGAGTAGGATCAACCCTCCTAAGCTGTCTATATGGGCATGTAGGTCATAGGAAGCTGAATAAGATGATACCTTGATATCTATAATCCAATATCTTATTTGATAGAAATCCACATTTGTTATATGTAAATGAGCTGTTTCAGACTATGGGCCGGACACTGATCTGCATGAGAAGTAAGGCTAGCCTTAGACTTAGACTGGGGGTCACACTTGCGTGTGTAGTGCAAGAAACTCGCATGAGTCTCTCACATCAATACCCGCCACTCGGGACCAGAGTGTGCGGCTGCATGTATTTCTCTACAGCCGCACGCTCCGGTCCCGAGTGCTGGCGGCAGTGCTGGGTATTTATGCAAGAGACTCGTGCGAGTTTCTCGCATTACACATGCAAGTGTGACCCCGGCCATAAAAAACATTTATTTGGATGATAAGACCAGAAATTTGCGCAACCAAGTTGGTAATTGTGAAGATTACCTTATGGTATAAGCACATGATGTCTTTTAATAAAAAGCTGGAAGAAAAGTAAAAGTGCAATAGGGTCTTACCTGGGTATTAAGAGATACCTCTAATCAGATTTTACTCGCCAGATAGAGCCCAAACACAGGCTCATAGAAATATTAGCTCCTCGTGACCAGCCAGAGTAAAAAAAAAAAAGATGGGATAAAAGCGTGGATTAACTCCGCGCTGCTTGAAAGATAGAAGTCCAAATGGATATTCAGATGAAAAAGTGGCTTTATTCAACGCGGTTCAGAGTACTATGACTCCTTCATCAGGAAACCACAAAAGTGTATCTGATATATCTTTATTTATTTATATACGTTTGTGGTTTCCTGATGAAGGAGTCTTATTACTCCGAAACGCGTTGAATAAAGCCACTTTTTCATCTGAATATCCATTTGGACTTGCATCTTTCAAGCAGCGCAGAGTTAATCCACCTTTTTATCCCTTTTCTTTTTTTTTTTTTTACCATGACGTCTTTTAGACATGTTCGGACTCGGAGAATTTTTCAGGAAGACATTGCAGGTCACGCTGGCATCTTTGGTCCTGAATTGTCTTTTTTGTAGTCTTTTAAGTAGTTTTTTTTTACTACTTCTTTGGCTGCTGCGTTTTTATATTTTTTTTTTTTACTTTATTTCAAAATTGTATTGAATAAACTAATGAACGACTTCCAAACAGAAACCGTCCGAAGAATAGTCATTTCTTTTAACCGATTTGCATCTTTTGTACCCTGAAACAGTTAAAAGAATCTCAAAGAACTGAACATGTGCACAGCAAGTTGTTTTTACATTGCAGTGCATGTGTTCATTATTCTTACTGCTTTTTCAGAAAAAGACATCATGTGCCTGTACCCTTATTGCAACACTTTCTACATCTCCAGCTCTGCCTTCATCAATTCTAATTCTCTACGGAATGAAGCTCATTGACAGCAATAGCTGCAGTAGAAAGGAGAGCAGCATAGATACAGATATACCTGCAAGGAAAGAAGACCTTTGTTCACGCAGTTTCTCTAGGTCCTTTTAACATTAAAAGGTAAAGAGCGCTCAAGGCCAAAGCATATAGTAAAAAGCATAGCAGTCAAAATCTTTTAGAGACAGCTCCTTTATAGTGTTCTGTTTGTAAAATTTACATTTAGTCAGCAAAAATATGGAAAATGAGAAATGCACATTTATGAATTTTCAGAAGATAAAAGTAAACAGGACAGTAAACGAGAATGCAATGGACTAGACACATGATTGGTTTTGCTTAAAGGAATTTTCTGGTTTTAAAAATGCACTAGTAAATCTTTGAAATGGCATTGAGTGAATGACCATGGGCTGGGCTCCCATTGATATGCACAATGGTAGGGGTCAAATGCTATGTCAGGGTCCAATGCTGGTGTTATACTTGTATGTTTTCACCAAAATATTTGCAAGCATGTGCAAAATTATTACTGATTCAAGATAAACTTAATTTTCTTGGCACGCTTACATGTCTGATGAAGTTTAATAAAAACCTGTTAAAAAAATCATGAATTATAGTAACATAGTAACATAGTAACATAGTTAGTAAGGCCGAAAAAAGACATTTGTCCATCCAGTTCAGCCTATATTCCATTATAATAAATACCCAGATCTACGTCCTTCTACAGAACCTAATAATTGTATGATACAATATTGTTCTGCTCCAGGAAGACATCCAGGCCTCTCTTGAACCCCTTGACTGAGTTCGCCATCACCACCTCCTCAGGCAAGCAATTCCAGATTCTCACTGCCCTAACAGTAAAGAATCCTCTTCTATGTTGGTGGAAAAACCTTCTCTCCTCCAGACGCAAAGAATGCCCCCTTGTGCCCGTCACCTTCCTTGGTATAAACAGATCCTCAGCGAGATATTTGTATTGTCCCCTTATATACTTATACATGGTTATTAGATCGCCCCTCAGTCGTCTTTTTTCTAGACTAAATAATCCTAATTTCGCTAATCTATCTGGGTATTGTAGTTCTCCCATCCCCTTTATTAATTTTGTTGCCCTCCTTTGTACTCTCTCTAGTTCCATTATATCCTTCCTGAGCACCAGTGACCAAAACTGGACACAGTACTCCATGTGCGGTCTAACTAGGGATTTGTACAGAGGCAGTATAATGCTCTCATCATGTGTATCCAGACCTCTTTTAATGCACCCCATGATCCTGTTTGCCTTGGCAGCTGCTGCCTGGCACTGGCTGCTCCAGGTAAGTTTATCATTAACTAGGATCCCCAAGTCCTTCTCCCTGTCAGATTTACCCAGTGGTTTCCCGTTCAGTGTGTAATGGTGATATTGATTCCCTCTTCCCATGTGTATAACCTTACATTTATCATTGTTAAACCTCATCTGCCACCTTTCAGCCCAAGTTTCCAACTTATCCAGATCCATCTGTAGCAGAATACTATCTTCTCTTGTATTAACTGCTTTACATAGTTTTGTATCATCTGCAAATATCGATATTTTACTGTGTAAACCTTCTACCAGATCATTAATGAATGATAGGGGGGTACATTGCCCCTTAAACGTTGATGGAACACTGTTTGCACACATTTGAGAATTTTACTGTCTTGAAACAACTCAGAGCAGAAGATATTCTAGAAAAATAAGACACTGGTTCCAATCTCCTGTCCATCAGCAGAGCATGGTCCTTACCGTGGGAAAGTGATGGAGAATTGTGGTGTGGGTACGGCTGAATCCCATCTGTTGTTCAGAAAGCTGAGTTAGGAGCTGTTGTTTTTCTCGGCCCCATCGTCGAGCTGCCTCTTCCAACTGGCAGGAAAAGTTGCAAAGGGTAAGAATCCAGAATGACTGAAAAGCATTAAATTTACAAATGCCACAAAGTTTCTACCTCTCTCTCCAAGCTTTGCACTCTTGCTTGTGATTTCTCCAGCTTACTAAGAAGGGAAAACTTCTCACTATCTGTAAACGTTTCATGGACCTGTAAGAAAATGTATTTTGTTTTATTTTGTTTGGGATATTATATTTAATTGCTAAATATATTTATACAATTCATTAGTCAATCACTAAGGCTTAGGGTTTAAACAAAGGGGTCAACCTAATAAGCGCCACTTGAAAAAGAATGGAAAAAATGATAAACAAAAGGGATATTAAACCTGTTATGTTCAAGAGGACTTGTCACTTCCCATACATATATACATGTTTTGCATGGTGCAAAAGCCACTAGGAGTCGATTTTCATTTGTCCCAGGGCCTCTGCACTCCTGAGATATGGCCCCATCTTCTCTAAATGCAAGTCTAGTCTTTTTAGCCAACTCGGCAAAGGTCCACAAGAAGACATCCATAAAGAAGATGACCACACCCACTTAGCAAGAAAGAAACAACTACAGATTCATAAGAACAGCAAATGGGGTAGAGCCTCTCTCTAAAATAGTTATGTTGGCCAACCCCCTTCCGTGCTTAATTAATGATCTTCAGCATAGGTACATTATCACAAACTACATCCAGCAGCATCCCGCACAAGGAAAGTGTTCTGACCTCAGCTTTATCTTTGCACTGGGCATATGCTAATTGCTATTAGAGACTGGTGGTGAAGCACCCAGCCTATGGTGTCTCAATTAGGAAAGGTGGCTGGGGGACAGCTTGCTTGACTGTTCAGGAGAGAAGCTCTATCATCTCTTTTGCCTAATCAGTATGAGGTGTCACCATTTTTCCTATTGGGGTGTCTGGAGACAGTGAGTGACAGTTCATCCAAGGCAGGGGTGTGCAGAGCTGTCAGTATGCTGATGGACAGCTCAGCTGTCCAATCAGAGGCTGGGGCATGCTGAACTGTCATGTGTTGAGTGATAGTCCACCACTCAATCAGGGCCAGAGAGTGCTGAGTTTCCTCCAAGTGTCTCCTGTCTGGAGTAATTATCTTGCTATTTAGCTGGCTCTCTGCTTCCAATTACTGCCAGTTGTAGCTTATACTCGGTGGTGTCGCGTGCCTTGTGTTCCTGTACTCAGTCTCAGATCTATTGCTACCCGATCTTTGACCTTGCTTCGGACCATCCATTTGCCTAGCCTTTCTGTCTTGATCTGCTACCCTCCTGAAATCCTGACCTCAGACTGTGATCTGACTTACTGGGCTTTGTCTCACCCCTTTGTTTATGATGAGCTCTCTTTGTATGTGACTTCGGACCTCTAGACTATCCAGCCTCACGGCATGCCCGTGAGTTGTGACTAGTTTTACAGAAAGCATATGATGATTTGTGAACCTGTAACGGTCTTAGATAACAAGTTAATGCAGTTTGGGGACCTTCATTTTCCTGAAAGATGATGAGAACTTGATAGTCCCATCAGTGCTATCACTTTTCTCTCTGATCTGGAAAAATAATTTTCTGCGCTACTCACAGTTACATGCTGTGGTATTACTGTTGTAGTAATTCGAGTTCTCTCCAGTTCTTCTCTAAGACGAGAATTCTCAGCTAGAAGTGCAGCATATACCTCCGCCTGGAGAGTGTCTGATCGTGTGCCTAGAAGACAGGAAATTCAATTTGAATCAATATCCAAAAATAGAGACTTTTTGACCTTATTAAGAAGTCGGTATGCAAAAAAATGGTACCAGTGTCAACAGTGTTTTATATCCGTGTGTTATCAGTATTTGGTCACAGACGGATAAAAAAAATTAGTTACAGGGTTTGGCCTATACTTTGTAATGTTAATGCCACCCATGTGCTGTACGTGTTTTTCATGGACCCATACACTTGTATTGGCACTTTTCCTTCATAATACCCCCAAAAATGGACCTGTTGCCTTGATTTTTGCATGGTGAACAGTCCATGAAAAGACATAGACATGTGAATAGCAGCATAGACTATAATGGGTGCATATTCTATCCGTGAAAAATATGGATAGAACATATACATGAAACATGTACATCTGAATGAGGCCTTAAATGAATTCTTCTGCCAAAGCATTACTGCACCACAGCGTACTACATACAATACCTTCGCCATGGTCTTACCACAATCTCCTGTGGCAGGATGAAAGTATGCACAGTTTGCCTCAGATTATCACAATTATGTATTTTTTTTTTAAGTATCCTTAGTATTCTATTTGCGATACAAAATGTAATTGTCTGGAAAATTAGGAAAGATTTGTAATGAATGGTTATAATTTTAACGATGAAATTTCCGCTTGTCGATTTCCCAGAAAAAATATCTGTTTTCCCAGTACACAGTTCTTCTCTGATATATTGCAGCCCATGTTTTGAAGTACTGAGTAAGCAGGCGCAGTGCAGATCCAGCGAGTTAAAGAAAACTGCCTAATTCACACAAAGAAAAAAGATCCTGCAGTCAGACGTACATTTAAAGTGATTTATTCAATGTTCCCTTGCTAAAAATGTGCACTAATGGTCTCACTTACAGCTGTCACTCCTTGTGCTGCCTTTCATTTGTATTACCCCTTATTATAGTGTTATTACTTACACAGCTCCATCACTCCCTGCTTTGAGATTAATATCACCTCTCACCCCGTTATGGAAAGTCATATATCTTATGGCAATAGCGAACAAAACCACTGCTTCATCCATAAAATAGGAAAGAAAAAACACATTTCAAAATTGTTACTGTCAAAAACCTGGAAATACTGAGTATGAGAAAAGTCCCACATTTACAGCTTTTTATATCCAGATGACTAGTTTTTAACCAATATTGATATTTTCATTTTGTTAGTGCCTGCATTTTGCCACCTAAGGACTATGCCGCTCCGGGATATGAGCACATTACCGCAGACAGATGTTTTACAGCTGCATGTCGTAGTCATAGACACAGATAAACCTAGGAAAACTGTAGGCATTGGGTGCCATGTACTTCATTACAAATGAAATTATTTTGATGACACGGTCAAATGCGATATAACATATTTAGCAAGATTATGGCCAACAAAAAAAGAGTTCATGGCATATCCCGAATGTTGGAATGTTGTGCGACATATGGTAAACTGAACACACTAATGCAAGTGGCATTTAGGAGAGCTTTATTTGTGTAAGAGGGGTGGACTGGACTGTCGTGTTCCTACCCCTGAAGACACCGATTGGGTTATTGGTATGTAATGTGAATTCTGTCCCGCGTCTTTTTGTATATAATGTATTTTGCAATGTATTGTGACATAGTGCGATAAGTATATTATAGCATAAAGTAAGACACAGGTTAGTACTTAGGAAACAAGATAGTGAGGATAAAGGAGTGACTATAAATAGATAATAACATTAGGGTAAAGTAAGTGTTAATGTTTTGGACTAGCCCATGGTGGGAATGGCTTAGTGTTAGGGAAAGATACCAATTACTTTAGGAAGTGTCTGTGAGCAATGCTGACGTTGGGTGACCTATTAAAGAGGAGACTTAGGGGACGAGGGAGTAGCATGACCTGCAACTGACTGAAGAGCAAGAGAGTGGCCTTCCACCTTAAAGGGGACCTTGTATAGGATGACATTTTACGAGAAACCCTGAGCTTGCTCATCGTGAAAAGTAACGGACCTAAACAAGACTGTGTTTGAGGGAACTAGTAGGTGGCCCCGAGCAGTAGATCTAGGGCGCCAGTAGTAGAACAAATAGGATGTGGAACTGTTGAGCAGGTAGAGAGATCTTCAGATCAGGACTGTGCTGACAAGCTAGGCTGTTACGAAGTAGGGTGAAACAATGTGCTTCACCATCCCTGGAGTAGACTACTGTGGAAGTAAATGATGTGAGTGAACAAGCTTTCACTGTAAAAGAAACGTTCATAAGGCTATGTACTTGCAACCCCTTATACGTACCTTACCAAGTTACCGTTCATTAAAGGTCGGTACAACAGGAGTCTCCTTTATTGAACTTTAAATCCTACGGTCTGGCCGGCCAACAGCATCAGCCACAGGCGGCCTGTACGGGCACAAGGCCCTCACAGCATCAACACCAACACCCAGCCAGGACCCACTCTTTCATGTAGCATGCCAGGGCGTCACAGGAGAAGACCAGTACCTTGCCTGTGGCTACCGCCCCGCACAGAGCTACATCAGCATAACACATGCCACAAGTTTGTGTGTAACCAGAAGTTCAGGGGCTTTTGTTTGTAACTTTAATGGAGTTAGTTATATGCACTTCCAGTCATACACATGCAGAACTTAAAAACACAATTTTTTTTCTTCTGCAGAATCGTTTTGGGGTCATGCAGAGAGCAACTTGCTTATCTTTCAAAGGGCTGCACAGCCATATATTGTTTGTGGATGTAAAAGTTTCTGGTAGGTTCCTTTTAAGCGGGCACGTAATTTGACACTGTTGAGGGAGCACTGATATTTGGCTGGTAGTAATACTATGATATTTGGCTGACATGGAATGGTGAATTTATGTTTTTACCTTCTTTTCATTCTAAAACCATCTCTTCTACTGAATCCCCACCCGCCTCCCCTGTGATGTTTCTTTGTAACGTAGTAGTCCAGCAAAATTAGTTTTGCTTCTATGGTCCAGGAT
The DNA here is from genome assembly GCF_032444005.1 of Ranitomeya imitator. Lineage (NCBI taxonomy): Eukaryota > Metazoa > Chordata > Amphibia > Anura > Dendrobatidae > Ranitomeya > Ranitomeya imitator. The sequence goes on from NC_091285.1 coordinate 441,542,636, forward strand.
AGACTTTTGTTAAAGAATAATGTGGAGGTTTTTTTGTGTGTAAAAACGGGATCAAGCAGCGTTCGCCCATTAGGACCAATCATAGCATGGCATTTATTTTTTAAGAGATGGATAGAAAATGAAACCTACACTGTAAGTATTTGCTTTAGGCAACATAGATAGTTCTGCTAGGCAGTTTCAGAAATCTTTCCCTGATATCTGTAGTTGCATTGGAGGACACGGTGTATTACTGTAGAGTTAGAGGGGTTTTCTGGGACTTTTATAGTAATGTCCTATTCATCATATGTCAATATCTAATCAGTGGGGTTGCGACACCGGGCACTCCCGCCAATCAGCTGTTCTCTGTGGCGGCTGGATGTGCTCAGCTGCAGAGCAGAATTACACAACCACATCAACTGCACTGTGCCCATAGCCGGTACTACACATCTGCCCCCTATTGACTCGCGTAAGAGGCGGATGTGCAGCACCCCGACCATGGCCGCTAGTCAGTTGACACATCGACTAAGCACATCCAGCCAGCCACTGGGAATTGCTAATTGGCAGAGTGCACCCCCATCAATCAGAAATTAATGACCTATCCCAAGGATAGGCCATCAAATATAGGATGCCCTTTAATGCAATCTACTTTGCACTGAAATACTTTTTAATCACAATGTAATTTATGTGTTTTGTGTTAGATCACCTCGATCTCCTCTGTCCGTACGACTCCTCTTCTCATCTCGTAGTTTAGTGTCCAGCAGTTTCTCCATCTTCTCAATTACCTGAACCAACATAAGCCAAATAAAAGTCCCAAATGTAACATCAGTTAAGGGGCTGTTGTCTGTCATTTAGAATGTAACGTTCAATTGCATATTACAAAAATGACTACTAAACACTAGCACAGCGCTGTACAAAAGGAAGTTACCCATTTTCAGACACCCCTAATTGTGTATTAGTAACACGGAATGGTTACTGATTATTAATTAGACACTTTTTTATTAGAAAAAAACAATACCAGCTTTATCTAGCCATAAAAACACCAATATGAAGTATACATTATCATGTAAGATTCAGAAAAGATAGGAAAACTTGAAAACAAGTCAAATTATAGAAAAGAACTGGAAGAAGGGTGAGTCTTCCACTAACATTCCTCCAAGGACATAGAATCTAGTCCCCTCCTTGCTGATCATTATTTCACTAGAGGGAGGAAAATTTTGACAGTAGAACAAGGGAACATCAAGCAATCCCTGTAGGCCTAGATGGAGACAATTTTGAATAATAGCTTTGGACAAAAGTGAAAAGTGAAACTGTGTGATCAAGCAATTGATAAGAACTTGATATATCATCTCAACAATCACACATAATGTCAGAGTGATATGTAATAGTGCATTTTACTCTACATGTATTTATTGAAAAAGTAAAAAAAAATAGCATGGGGTTACCCGTAATTTTACAAACCAAAAACCCACATAACTCAACAAAGATGGAGTGGCAGGTTCTAAAATATGTGATAAATGAATGCTGTGCATGATGTGTTAAGCCTTTCCACGTGAAAGAAAAATCCTTGTATTGTATATTACGTGACTGATATCAATTGAGTGAAGAATTTGGTGGAAATTATTACCAGCAAGTTGGTGGAGCCATTAGAGGGCTGTTATTCTTTTTACATGGATGATTTGACTTTGGATAACTTTATTTTTAATCATTTATAAACTGTGTCTATGTCCACATTTGGGACAGCCTTATATGCTGTACATTTACACTCAGGATGTTCTAGCTCACCTTCTCCTGCTTCCGCACAGTGTCTTGTAAGGCCTTTGCCCGGCTGAGTCTTTGGTGGTACTGGCTGAGCACAGTTTGCTGCTGTTGGTGTGCTCTCTGCAGTAGAATCAGCTCCTTCTCACGGTCATTTCTCTACAAAATCATTAAAAAGCCATAAGACTAAGAAAGCTGGCCAGTATAGATCAATATACTGAATAGCATACGAGTGCCATCAACTTATATGGGAATGGACTGCATTTTATATATAATGAGATTGTCATTGACTGGCGTTCGTGTATTAATTGGGTATAGTCCAAGAGAAGACAATGCCGGAGTACTCATAAACTACAGGGTAGATAAGGAAATGTCTCCTTGGCCTTAATTGTTCAAGGGCTGTTTATAGCAGATAACATTTGGTAACTGCCTTATTGACTCAACAAATAAAATCAAACCCCTTATTAATGGGACGCCTTGGGGAACACAATATAGTTTTACATGTGTTTATTGAAATAGTTCTCTGATCAAAAGGGTGAAAGCATTATTTAGACTAATGTTCTGCTTTCTTTTTATCAATGACCTTGTTATTAACACAGAGCAAGAAAAAGAAAGATAATATTATAGTCAAGCATAATCAAGCCAAAAAATTAATTAAAGGGGTTGTCTACTACTGGGCAACCCTTTCCTTTCTGCTAGTGTGTGCCACACATAAAATTAAAAAAACAAAAAAAGTATACTTACCTTGTTGATCAGCGCCGCTCCTGTGATGTCAATGCTGTGATTGGCTGCAGATTTCACTATTCAGTTACAGTAGATTTCAGTTACAGTAGATGTTCATTCTGATTCTATACTGAAAGGCTGCAGCCAACCACTGGAGGTGTATTTTTTCCCTAATTTCATGTTGGGCACACTAGTAGTTTAGAACGTGTTTATTTTAAGGCAAATCTAATACAGAGTATTGACTTATAGGTGATAATAGAGGTAAAAAATTAAAAGAGCAGATTAGGGGAACAAATGAAAAAAAAAACTTTGTGGTGCCTTAGGTATTAGGCTTGACTTTAGTCACATATGAATTTCGGATTTCTTCCTATTTTCCTACGTATATATCACATCTCATTAACTAGAGCTCATGGAAGAAAAATAAGGGCAGGTTTAAAATCAATGACAAAAAAACTGACCTAAAACAGGTTAAATCACTGTAATTGTATCTTTTCTGCTCATCTTATTAACATTGTCTGATGTGTATTTGCATTTGCCCATTTACATTATGTTAAGTATAGGATAGAAATTATGCACAGGTATCCAAGGAACTAGTCTGATTAACATATGTTGAGTTTGGGGAAGGAATTTTTTCCTTAAGGGTGCATTCAGACTTCCATGTAAATCAGTCACAGATCGGAATGCAATACTCGGACTGGCCACAGGTTTCGTCACCCAAGTGATAGCTTTATATATTTCTATCAAGATGTGACACTCTGGTCAGGAGACCCCCTTAGGCAGTATACTGAGGTCTAATCTCAGACCGATTTGAATGGACATAGAATGTTAGAGTTGGAAGGGACCTCCAATGTCATCATGTCCAACACCCTGCCCAATGCAGATTCACTAAACCATCTCCGACACGTCTGTCCAACCTCTGTTTGAAGACTCCAATTGAAGGAGAACTCACCACCTTTCATGGCAGCCTGTTCCACTCATTGATCACCCTCACTGTTAAAAAGTTTTTTCTCATACTTAATCATTGCTTCTTGTGTTTCATGTGCAAATAAGAATAAGGATGATTCTACACTGTGACATCCCTGCAGATATTTGTAGACAGCTATTAAGTCTTCTCTTAGCCTTCTTTTTTGCAAGCTGAACAGTCCCCTCACCATCCTGGTAGCTCTTCCCTGAACTTGCTCCAGTTTTTCAATGTCTTTTTTAAAGTGTGGTGCCCAGAACTGGACACTGTGTTCCAGATAAGGCCTTAACAAGGAGTAGAGGGGATAATTACTTCCCATAATCTAGACTGTATGCTTCTCTTAATACATCCCAGAACTGTGTTTGCCTTTTTTGCTGCTGTATCACACAGTTGACTCATTTGCAGTCTGTGATCTATTAGTATACCCAAGTCTTTTTCACACTTGTTGTTGCCCACATGAATCTTACATTTATCCCTGTTTAATACCACTCTATTGGTCACTGCCCATTACTTAAGCTTAGCTAGATCCTTCTGTATCCTTTCTTTGTCTCTTTGTTAGCTATCCCTCCTATCTTTGCATCATCTGCAAACTTGATTAGTTTATTTTCAGTTCCTTTGTCTAGATCATTTTTAAAAATGTCGAATAACACGGGGGCCAGTACAGGGCCTTGTGGTACCCCGCCTGAAACACTTTTCCAATTGGATGTGCAACTATTTATTACCACTCTTTGAGTACGATCACTGAGCCAGTTACGCATCCACCTAACCGTAGCCATCATTCCCATACTTGGCTATTTTTTCAATAAAGGATGGTATGAGATACTTTATCAAATACTTTGCTGAAATCGAGATATACTATATCTACCGCATTTCCCTGATACACCCAGTCAGCAATTCCATCATAGAAGGAAATTAGATTAGTCTAGTATGACTTGTTTGCTACAAACCCATGCTGGCTCTGGTTAATTACTGTATTCCTATCCAAGTACTTACATACATGCTGTTCAATAATTTGTTCAAAGATCTTTCCTGGTATTATTATTATTATTTATTATTATAACGCCATTTATTCCATGGCGCTTTATATGTGAGGAGGGGTATACATAATAAAAACAAGTACAATAATCTTAAACATTACAAGTCATGACTGGTACAGGCAGCGTCGGACTGGAGCACCTTGGGCCCACCAGAGAAAATCATTCTTGGGGCCCACTATGTAGCTACATTGCAATAAATACAAGACCACCAATTGTGCGGTAAAACACACTAATATCAGCGTATAATCTAAGGTAGTACACGTCTTAATTATGTAGCGGGGGTTGGGGTAGCCCCAGTGTCAGACTGGGGTGCCTAGGGCCCACCAACTGAACGGACTCCAGGGGCCCACTCTAAATTTCAATGCTCAGACTAGGTACACCTTTGTTTTGTAGTATTTGTTTTGCAGTATTTGTTAGGAGGCTCAGTAGTAAGTTTCATTATATTCATTAGAAGAACAGGTACAACATCCTGCACATTTTTTTTTTTTGCTAAAAATATAGACACTCGAACGGAAACAACAAAGACCTGATCACTGTATTTAAAGGGAACCTGTCACCCCCCCTAGGGCATTTTTAAGTAAAAGAGCCACCTTCAGCAGCACCAAGGCTGCATTCTGTGAAGGTGGCTCTTATGCTTAGTATCCCTAGTAATGCTGAAATAATCACTTTTATAAATTTTGCGCCATACCTGTATTGAGTCCCGGAGGTATGTCTTCTACCCCGGTGTCAACCGCCTCCGAGACGTCAATCGTCTCCCTCTTGCGTCTGTGCGCCGCCTCCTGTGTTCAAAATACATGCCCATCGCCTGCACTCTGCTAACATTTCTCGGGCATGCACCATGCGCAATGCCCGTGAACTTACATCAGGCGAGTAACGTTGGCAGAGTGCAGGCTCTGGGCATGTATTTTGAACACAGGAGGCGGCTCCTTTACTTAACCCCTTTCTGACCTCGGACGGGATAGCACGGGCTCCGGCGGTGTTTTGAACAGCTGACATGTGCCCGCAATAGTAGCGGGTGAAATCGCGATTCACCCGCCGCTATTAACTAGTTAAATACCGCTGTCAAACGCTGACGGCGGCATTTAACCGGCGCTTCCAGCCATCCGGCTATAAATGATCGCATCGCCAACCCCCCCCTCCCCCCCTGTCACATGATCGGGGGTCAGCAATGCATCAGAATGGTAACCATAGAGGTCTCAAGGACCTTTAGGGTATGTGCACACGCTGCGGATTTCTGCAGCGGTTTCCCATAAGTTTACAGCACAATGTAAATCTATGGGAAATAAAATCCGCAGTGAACATGCTGTGGAAAAAAACGCGCAGAAACGCAGCGGTTTGTATTCCGCAGCATGTCAATTCTTTGTGTGGGTTTACAACTGCTCCAATAGAAAACTGCAGGTGTAAAACCGCAGCGGAAACCGCACTAGAAACCGCGATAAATCCGCAGTAAAAAACGCAGCGGTTTTGCACTGCAATTTATCAATTCCGCTGCGGAAAATTCCGCAATGGAATCCGCAGCGTGTGCACAAGCCCTAACTGAGGTAAAATACTGACCAAATACTGAGCGTGTGATCATGGCCTTAGTTTAATTTTTCTGTTACTATAACAATACAAAGAAAAAAAAACATGAATACCAATGTGATCCTTAGCTACACCCGTTCACTTTTAAGCCATCAAGATTTAGTATATTTTTTAGTTTCCCAGAGATCAATCTTTTTTACCGCAATGCATTTTTTTCGTGGAAAAAAAACGCAACATGTGCACAAAAATTGCAGAATGCATTATAATTGATGGGATGCATATGTGTGCGTTTTTATCTCGTTTTTATAGCAAAAAAAGTGAAAAAACCGCAACGTGTGCACACAGCCTTAAGGGAACCTGACACCTCCAAAATCGAAGGTGAGCTAAACCCACCAGCATCAGGGGCTTATCTACAGCATTCTGGAATGCAAAGTACTGCAGTGCGCAGGTGCCGGAAAGGTCAGAGAGGCCCGGTGCCTGCGCACTGCATTACTTTGCTCTGCCCTCAACAGGGCAGACAGTAAGCCTGCGCCGGAGCCGCAGCGTGAAGACAAGAAGAGGACGTCATCGTAAGAAGATGGGAGTCCCCGGTCTGGACCGCGACGCCCATCGGACCGGGACCGCCCCTGGGTGAGTATAATCTAACCTCTTTTTCTCTTCTTTCAGGATACATCAGGGGCTTATCTACAGCATTACAGAATGCTGTAGATAAGTTCCTGATGCTGGTGGGCTTAGCTCATCTTCGATTTTTGGGGTGACAGGTTCCCTTTAAGATTTTCTTTTTTTAACAGTCATTCTTATTCTTTTTATTATTATTATTATTAGAATGTTAAAAATAATTAAAAAAAAAAATATGGTTATCCTCACCTTCTGACGGCCCCCGATCTCCTCAGCGGCGCTCCCAGTACGTTCTGTTCCCAGGGATGCTTTGCGCGAAGGACCTTTGTGACGTCATGGTCGTGTGACCGCAACGTCATCCCAGGTGATTCGCACACAGCATCCCTGGGAACGGAAGCTGCCACGTGCACCGCTGAGAGGCGGGAGGACTCCGGGGGCCATCAGAAGATAAGTATATCCCTATTTTTTATTTTAATTCTTTTTTTTTATTTTACATGAATATGGTACCCAGGGCCTGGAGGAGAAAGCCTCTTCTCCAGACCCGGGTACCATCTGTACATGAAGTGCTCACTTTATGCATGGTGGGCATAGCCACAAGCGTAAAGTGAGGGTTTCAGTGCAATCCTATGGTGGCGGAATCGCCGCGATTCCGCAGGAATAATGAACATGCTGTGGATTTTAGCGATATGTGATTCCGCAACGGGAAAATCCGCAGCATGGGCACAGCAACTGCGGAATCCCAAAGGATTGCATGGGAATGCGTTTTTTAAGTGTTTCCGCTGCAGCAAAAACGCGGCAGAAATGTATAAAGAACGCAACGTGGGCACACAGCCTAAAACTCAGTTGTTTATTACCTTTTTTTTTTATACCGCGAAGATTATGAAGTAATTTTTAAAATGGGACAACCCTTGGTAATTTTTTTTTTACTATTATATTTTTGCTATAAATAACATTATTGATATATTATTCATTCTTCATTTAAAAGTGCAAGGTTTTTTTAAAGGTACATGAGCATTTTTTTTATGGCGCGTTTAACTAAAGCATATATGCTTTTTTATGTCTGAATCCATCACTAAAAATGGCAAATGTATTGTATACACATTCACTTACGTAAATGCATTGCAGACATGCACACTGTACTTATTTATATAGCGTATAGGTGTGCATTTGTGTATACATTTAGGGTATGTGCACACATTGCGGATTGGCCTGTGGAATTTTCTGCACAGAATCTGCATCTCTTGCAGAAAATGCAGGCCAAAATGCTTGCGGATTTCATGCGGAATTCATGCGGATTTGTTTCGGATTGTCATGCGTTTTTTGATATGCAGATTTGCCTTACTCAGTGTATAGTCAATGGGTGCAGAAACGCTGCATTTCTGCACAAAGAATTGACGTGCTACGGAAAATAACCTGCAGCGATTCCGCACGTTTTTTCCACAGCATGTGTACAGCGTTTTTGTATTTCCCATTGGTTAACATTGTGTGCACAACGCACTGCGGATTTGAGGCAATGCTGCGCGTCCAAAAACGCTGCGGAAACGCATCAAAATCAGCAATGTGTGCACATAGCCTTATACACACACAGAAATAGGATAGATGGATCTCGGGCAGCAAGCGCTCTGAAGAAGATGGGGATCTCCTGTCACCATCACAGCACCGCAGTGGGGGAGACATTGTGATATCAGCAACTAGAAAACAGAAAGGGTAGAGGGGGCAGCGAGAGCGCAGATGTATGGGGCAAACAGGACAAACAGCGTTTGTTGGGGTGGAGGACAGAACAAGGTCAGGATATAGACATAAACAGGAAGCTCCAGTACTCACTTCAGGTCAGCACTGTGTTCCTCTGGAGCTCCCCTCCCCCTCCTGACCGTGCCGACAGCAGAGCTTGTCTGACAGCAGTGTGGGAGAGGCCAGCTTCTATTCACTTCTCTAAGCACTTTCTTCAGCAGTGGCTGCACAGCTCTCTTGGCCCCACACTCCAGCAGCCTGACCCGGTCCGTGCTGGTGTGCTGAGCTTACTGCTGGGGGCGGCCCCAGCAGCATCTTAGCCAGTGTAGCTCAGGGAAATGGTTGTGCTGAGCCTCCCTCCCCCCATCCTAGCCAGAGACTGGAGGAGGGAGAGAGAAGGTGGAGATCCTGCCCGCACACTGTTCTCACCCTGTTATACCAGGCAATGCAGGAGGCTCCTGCCAGGAGCTCAGCTTTTCTCCCCTCTTCTGTTGAGCGGGGAGGGGCGGGGCTTAAATCGTGCATGCAGGGCAGGGATACTGAGAAGAGAGAGACTGTCGGAGTCAGGGGCCCACCGGGGGATCCACCGGTTTCCCGGTGGGCCAGTCCGTGCCTGGGTACAGGAGGAGAGAGGACCCTGCCCACGAGGGCTCACAATCTAGTATGGATATAAAGCTCAATGGCCTGTCATTTCCTGGCTCTATTTTCTTTCCTTTTTTGAAGATAGGGACAACATTTGCCCTTCTCCAATCTTCTGGAACTTCTCCCCTTCTCCATGATTTTTCAAAGATTCTGGCTAGTGGTTCTACAATTTTCTCTTCTATGTCTTTCAGCACCCTAGTATATAATTCATCTGGACCAGGAGATTTAAATTAATTTAAATGAGATAAGTGTTCCCTCATCATCTCTCTGTTTATAAATAGTGTGGATTCTTTTATTCCTTTGATAGCACAGTGGAGATCAGTTGATGTTACATTTGATTTCTTAGAGAACACAGAAGCAAAATTAGAATTTAAGTGTTTGGTCTTCTCTGCACCATTTTTTTACCACTTCACCATTTTCATCCTGTAAAAATACTATAGCATCTTTAACATTTCTTTTGCTTTTGACATACCGCCAAAATGTTATTGCTATTGGTCTCCCTTGCAAGCCTCATTTCATTGCTAGCTTTAGCTCTTCTAATGCTTCGGAATACGCCGTAAGACAGGGCAATAAGCATTTGCTTTGTGAAGTTTTTGACTTCCTCTGGATCATCATGTTAAGTTATAGGTTGAACTTTGTGCACTTATGTCTACGTTTAACCTTGAAAACTATACATGTGTTAAGGGGAGCCTACAGCTTACAAAACAATTCTGTGCCCCAACACACATTTCTAGTGTCCACCCTGTTATATTGTAGGATAGTAAATGCTAAAAGATAATACAAACAGGTACAATAAGTGTATAATAAGTGTGTGTACAGAGGGTCAGACTGCCCCACAGCGGGCATTTATTACGTGAGGAATTACAAATACCCTTTTTCCCTTATTACTGATGACATGTCCAAATGCACAGTGAAAACAACACAGATTGTAATGCAATAATAGCATTTTTTCTGTATTACCGACAGATGGGCCATAAGAAAAATGTTGTCCTTAGGACTCAGTCTGACAGTGTGCCCATGAATGTCTATATGGCTGGGTGGGTGAATTTATGTATTTAGATTAGTGGTTTGTGTGCCTGTATTAACTATATAACTTGAAACGAACTTCCACCTCACAATACATGCATAATGCATATATGAAATACTTGGTGCTTCATTTTTAATCTTTCTAGTGTCATGTATTTGTTTCCCATTGAGCTCTTAGTTCATGCAAAGTGACTGCCTATGTCAACTATGCACCATGTACTCTGGAAGTCTGGGACCAGGGACAGGACTGAGATGGAAATTCAGCCCTGGTACTTGACCACACAGGCCCACCTGATGTGGGGTGAATATGAAATATGGTATGTTTGTGCACTTGTGGGTTATGGCTGATTTGGGTATATGTCACATTTTCAAAATAAAAATGGCTGTAATTTGCACTTTATCATCTTCAGGCAAAACTGAATTGACATAATCTAGAATATAAATAAAACAAATGTTGAATTCTTTTTATAGGGGGATGGACATATTTGTAATAAAGAGCTCCATGATTACAAAAATGCTGTGTTTGATAGTAGTAGAAAAGTGAATGAGATTCCTAAAATCTCACATATACACGCTGCTTATTTTTTCCTAGAACATTTGAAGCAGTTTCATGGTTTCATGTGTGCAGCATGTCTATCCTTTCGTTATCAGTAAACATTAGGGTTGAGCGAAACGGGTCGTTCATTTTCAAAAGTCGCCGACTTTTGGCAAAGTCGGGTTTCATGAAACCCGATCCGACCCCTGTGCGGGGTCGGCCATGCGGTACGCGACTTTCGCGCCAAAGTCGCGTTTCAATGACGCGAAAAGCGCCATTTCTCAGCCAATGAAGGTAAGCGCAGAGTGTGGGCAGCGTGATGACATAGGTCCTGGTCCCCACCATCTTAGAGAAGGGCATTGCAGTGATTGGCTTGCTGTGTGCGGCGTCACAGGGGCTATAAAGGGGCGTTCCCGCCGACCGCCATGTTACTGCTGCTGATCTGAGCTTAGGGAGAGGTTGCTGCCGCTTCGTCAGAAGCAGGGATAGCGTTAGGCAGGGTCCATTAACCACCAAACCGCTTGTGCTGTAGCGATTTCCACTGCCCAACACCACCTTCGGTGTGCAGGGACAGTGGAAGCTACATTTTTTTTTTTTCCCCCCTCAGCGCTGTAGCTCATTGGGCTGCCCTAGAAGGCTCCCTGATAGCTGCATTGCTGTGTGTATGCCGCTGTGCAAACCAACTGCTTTTTTCAAAGCACAAATCCTCTTGTTTCTTCCTTTCTGCACAGCTATCTTTTTGGTTTGTACACACTTTTTATTTAATTTGTGCATCAGTCCACTCCTTATTGCTGCCTGCCATACCTGGCTGAGATTACTGCAGGGAGATAGTAATTGAAGGACACTCCCTGTTTTTTTTTTTTTTTTGTGGGAGATTAAGATTGACATTTCTGCTAGAGTGCCATCCCTGTCTGTGTCATCTCTCACTCAGTGGGCCATAGAAAGCCTATTTATTTTTTTGCTTGATTTGGGTTATAAAATCTACCTGAAAAAATCACTACATCAATCAGTGGGAGAAAAATATTGGCCTCAGGGCTTGTGTGCCACTCTTGACTCCTGTGTGCATCATCACTCACTCAGTGGGCCATAGAAAGCCTATTTATTTTTTTGCTTGATTTTGGTTCTAAAATCTACCTGAAAAAATCACTACATCAATCAGTGGGAGAAAAATATTGGCCTCAGGGCTTGTGTGCCACTCCTGACTCCTGTGTGCATCATCACTCACTCAGTGGGCCATAGAAAGCCCTTTTTTTTTTTTTTTTTTGCTTTATTTGGGTTCTAAATTCTACCTGAAAAAATCAATAAATCAATCAGTGGGAGATTAATATTGGCCTTTGGGCTTGTGTGCCAGTCCTAAGCGTGCCATCTCTCTCTCTCAGATAGTGGGCCATAGAAAGCCTATTTATTTATTTATTTTTTTATTGGGTTTATAAATTTTCCCTGGAAAAAAAAAAAAAAGTGGGAGATTAATATTGGCCTCTGGGCTTGTGTGCCAGTCCTGAGCGTGCCATCTCTCTCACAAATAGTGGGCCATAGAAAGCCTATTTATTTATTTTTTTTTGGTTTTATAAATTCTCCCTTACAAAAAAAAAGGGAGATTAATATTGGCCTTTGGGCTTGTGTGCCAGTCCTAAGCGTGCCATCTCTCTCTCTCAGATAGTGGGCCATAGAAAGCCTATTTATTTTTTTTTTTTTTTATTGGGTTTATAAATTTTCCCTGGAAAAAAAAAAAAAAGTGGGAGATTAATATTGGCCTCTGGGCTTGTGTGCCAGTCCTGAGCGTGCCATCTCTCTCACAAATAGTGGGCCATAGAAAGCCTATTTATTTTTATTTTTTTGGTTTTATAAATTCTCCCTTACAAAAAAAAAGGGAGATTAACCCCTTTACCCCCAAGGGTGGTTTGCACGTTATGGACCGGGTCAATTTTTACAATTCTGACCACTGTCCCTTTATGAGGTTATAACTCTGGAACGCTTCAACGGATCCCGGTGATTCTGACATTGTTTTCTCGTGACATATTGTACTTCATGATAGTGGTAAAATTTCTTTGATATTACCTGCGTTTATTTGTGAAAAAAACGGAAATTTGGCGAAAATTTTGAAAATTTCGCAATTTTCCAACTTTGAATTTTTATGCAATTAAATCACAGAGATATGTCACACAAAATACTTAATAAGTAACATTTCCCACATGTCTACTTTACATCAGCACAATTTTGGAACCAAAAATTTTTTTTTGTTAGGGAGTTATAAGGGTTAAAAGTTGACCAGCAATTTCTCATTTTTACAACACCATTTTATTTTAGGGACCACATCTCATTTGAAGTCATTTTGAGGGGTCTATATGATAGAAAATACCCAAGTGTGACACCATTCTAAAAACTGCACCCCTCAAGGTTCTCAAAACCACATTCAAGAAGTTTATTAACCCTTCAGGTGCTTCACAGGAATTTTTGGAATGTTTAAATAAAAATTAACATTTAACTTTTTTTCACAAAAAATTTACTTCAGCTCCAATTTGTTTTATTTTGCCAAGGGTAACAGGAGAAAATGGACCCCAAAAGTTGTTGTACAATTTGTCCTGAGTACGCTGATACCCCATATGTGGGGGTTAACCACAGTTTGTGCGCATGGCAGAGCTCGGAAGGGAAGGAGCGCCATTTGACTTTTCAATGCAAAGTTGACTGGAATTGAGATGGGACGCCATGTTGCGTTTGGAGAGCCACTGATGTGCCTAAACATTGAAACCCCCCACAAGTGACACCATTTTGGAAAGTAGACCCCCTAAGGAACTTATCTAGAGGTGTGGTGAGCACTTTGACCCACCAAGTGCTTCACAGAAGTTAATAATGCAGAACCGTAAAAATAAAAAATCATTTTTTTTCACAAACATTATCTTTTCGCCCCAAATTTTTTATTTTCCCAATGGTAAGAGAAGAAATTGGACCACAAAAGTTGTGGCACAATTTGTCCTGAGTACTCTGATACCCCATATGTGGGGGTAAACCATTGTTTGGGCGCATGGGAGAGCTCGGAAGGGAAGGAGCGCCGTTTGACCTTTCAATGCAAAATTGACAGGAATTGAGATGAGACGCCATGTTGCGTTTGGAGAGCCACTGATGTGCCTAAACATTGAAACCCCCCACAAGTGACACCATTTTGGAAAGTAGACCCCCTAAGGAACTTATCTAGAGGTGTGGTGAGCACTTTGACCCACCAAGTGCTTCACAGAAGTTTATAATGCAGAACCGTAAAAATAAAAAATCTTTTTTTTTTCACAAAAATTATCTTTTCGCCCCCAATTTTTTATTTTCCCAATGGTAAGAGAAGAAATTGGACCACAAAAGTTGTGGCACAATTTGTCCTGAGTACTCTGATACCCCATATGTGGGGGTAAACCATTGTTTGGGCGCATGGGAGAGCTCGGAAGGGAAGGAGCGCCGTTTGACCTTTCAATGCAAAATTGACAGGAATTGAGATTGGACGCCATGTTGCGTTTGGAGAGCCACTGATGTACCTAAACATTGAAACCCCCCACAAGTGACACCATTTTGAAAAGTAGACCCCCTAAGGAACTTATCTAGATGTGTGGTGAGCACTTTGACCCAATAAGAGCTTCACAGAAGTTTATAATGCAGAGCCGTAAAAATAAAACAAAATTTTTTTCCCACAAAAATAATTTTTTAGCCCCCAGTTTTGTATTTTCCTGAGGGTAACAGGAGAAATTGGACCCCAAAAGTTGTTGTGCAATTTGTCCTGAGTGCGCTGATACCCTATATGTGGGGGAGAACCAGCGTTTGGGCGCATGGGAGGGCTCGGAAGGGAAGGAGAGCCATTTGGAATACAGACTTAGATGGAATGGTCTGCAGGCGTCACATTGTGTTTGCAGAGCCCCTAATGTACCTAAACAGTAGAAACCCCCCACAAGTGACCCCATATTGGAAACTAGACCCCCCAAGGAACTTATTTAGATGTGTTGTGAGAACTTTGAGCCCCCAAGTATTTCACTACAGTTTATAACGCAGAGCCGTGAAAATAAAATAAAAAATTTCACCTCAAAATTATTTTTTAGCCCCCAGTTTTGTATTTTCTCGAGGGTAAAAGGAGAAATTGGACCCCAAAAGTTGTTGTCCAATTTGTCCTGAGTGCGTTGATACCCCATATGTGGGGTGAACCAGCGTTTGGGCGCATGGGAGGGCTCGGAAGGGAAGGAGCGCCATTTGGAATGCAGACTTAAATGGAATGGTCTGCAGGCGTCACATTGCGTTTGCAGAGCCCCTAATATACCTAAACAGTAGAAACCCCCACAAGTGACCCCATGTTGGAAACTAGACCCCCCCACGAACTTATCTAGATGTGTTGTGAGAACTTTGAGCCCCCAAGTGTTTCACTACAGTTTATAACGCAGAGCCGTGAAAATAAAAAATCTCTTTTTTTCCCACAAAAATTATTTTTTAGCCCCCAGTTTTGTATTTTCCCAAGGGTACCAGGAGAAATTGGACCCCAAAAGTTGTTGTCCAATTTGTCCTGAGTACGCTGATACCCCATATGTTGGGGTAAACTCCTGTTTGGGCACACGGGAGAGCTCGGAAGGGAAGGAGCACTGTTTTACTTTTTCAATGCAGAATTGGATGGAATTGAGATCGGTCGCCATGTCGCGTTTGGAGATCCCCCTGATGTGCCTAAATAGTGGAAACCCCCCAATTATAACTGAAACCCTAATCCAAACACACCCCTAACCCTAATCCCAACGGTAACCCTAACCACACCTCTAACCCAGACACACCCGTAATCCTAATCCCAATCGCAAATGTAATCCAAACCCTAACCCTAACTTTAGCCCCAACCCTAACTGTAGCCTTAACCCTAACCCTAGCCCTTACCCTAGCCCTAACCCTAGCCCCAACCCTAACCCTAACCCTAACCCTAGCCCTAGCCCTAACCCTAACATTAACCCTAGTCCCAACCCTAACCCTAGCCCTAACCCTAGCCCTAACCCTAGCCCTAGCCCTAACCCTAGCCCTAGCCCTAACCCTAACCCTAGCCCTAACCCTAATCCTAGCCCTAACCCTAGCCCTAGCCCTAGCCCTAACCCTAACCCTAGCCCTAACCCTAGCCCTAACCCTAGCCCTAACCCTAGCCCTAGCCCTAACCCTAGCCCTAGCCCTAACCCTAACCCTAGCCCTAACCCTAATGGGAAAATGGAAATAAATACATTTTTTTCATTTACTTTTATAGCGGGTTTTTTAGCGGATTTTTATGATTGGCAGCCGTCACACATTGAAAGACGCTTTTTATTGCAAAAAATATTTTTTGCGTTACCACATTTTGAGAGCTATAATTTTTCCATATTTGAGTCCACAGAGTCATGTGAGGTCTTGTTTTTTGCGGGACGAGTTGACGTTTTTATTGGTAACATTTTCGGGCACGTGACATTTTTTGATCGCTTTTTATTCCGATTTTTGTGAGGCAGAATGACCAAAAACCAGCTATTCATGAATTTCTTTTGGGGGAGGCGTTTATACCGTTCCGCGTTTGGTAAAATTGATAAAGCAGTTTTATTCTTCGGGTCAGTACGATTACAGCGACACCTCATTTATATCATTTTTTTATGTTTTGGCGCTTTTATACGATAAAAACTATTTTATAGAAAAAAATAATTATTTTTGCATCGCTTTATTCTGAGGACTATAACTTTTTTATTTTTTTGCTGTTGTCGCTGTGTGGTGGCTCGTTTTTTGCGGGACAAGATGACGCTTTCAGCGGTACCATGGTTATTTATATCCGTCTTTTTGATCGCGTGTTATTCCACTTTATGTTTGGCGGTATGATAATAAAGCGTTGTTTTTTGCCTCGTTTTTTTTTTTTTTTTCTTACGGTGTTTACTGAAGGGGTTAACTAGTGGGCCAGTTTTATAGGTCGGGTCGTTACGGACGCGGAGATACTAAATATGTGTACTTTTATTGTTTTGTTTTTTTTATTTAGATAAAGAAATGTATTTATGGGAATAATATATATATATTTTTTTCATTATTTAGGATTTTTTTTTTTTTTTTTTTTTACACACTTGGAAATTTTTTTTTTTACTTTTTTACTTTGCCCCAGGGGGGGACAATACAGATCGGTGATCTGCCAGTTTGCACAGCACTCTGACAGATCACCGATCTGTCTGAGAGCAGTGCAGCGTTACCAAGTGCCTGCTCTGAGCAGGCACTTGGTAAGCCACCTCCCTCCCTGCAGGACCCGGATCCGCGGCCATATTGGATCCGGGACTTACTGCAGGGAGGGAGGTAGGAGACCCCCGGAGCAACGCGATCACATCGCGTTGCTGCGGGGGTCTCAGGGAAGCCCGCAGGGAGCCCCCTCCCTGCGCGATGCTTCCCTGCACCGCCGGCACATCGCGATCATCTTTGATCGCGGTGTGCCGGGGGTTAATGTGCCGGGGGCGGTCCGTGACCGCTCCTGGCACATAGTGCCGGATGTCAGCTGCGATAAGCAGCTGACACCCGGCCGCGATCGGCGGCGCTCCCCCCGTGAGCGCGGCCGATCGCGCTGGACGTAATATTCCGTCCTTGGGAATTAAGGCCCACCCCACATGGACGGAATATTACGTCCAATGGCAGAAAGGGGTTAATATTGGCCTTTGGGCTTGTGTGCCAGTCCTAAGCGTGCCATCTCTCTCTCTCAGACAGTGGGCCATAGAAAGCCTATTTATTTATTTTTTTTTTTTATTGGGTTTATAAATTTTCCCTGGAAAAAAAAAAATGGGAGATTAATATTGGCCTCTGGGCTTGTGTGCCAGTCCTGAGCGTGCCATCTCTCTCACAAATAGTGGGCCATAGAAAGCCTATTTATTTATTTTTTTTTGGTTTTATAAATTCTCCCTTACAAAAAAAAGGGAGATTAATATTGGCCTTTGGGCTTGTGTGCCAGTCCTAAGCGTGCCATCTCTCTCTGTCTCTCAGATAGTGGGCCATAGAAAGCCTATTTATTATTTTTTTTATTGGGTTTATAAATTTTCCCTGGAACAAAAAAAAAAAAGTGGGAGATAAATATTGGCCTCTGGGCTTGTGTGCCACTCCTGACTCCTGTGTGCGTCATCTCTCACTCAATGGGCCATAGAAAGCCTTTTTTTGTTTTATTTGTTTTCTAAATTCTCCCTGAAAAAATCATTTTATTTTCTTTGGTTTCTAAATTCTTCCTGAAAAAATCATTTTATTCTATTTTTTTTTTTTATCCTAAAGTCTCCCTGAAAAAACAAAAAAAAAAAAAAAAATCAGTGGGAGATTAATATTGCCCTTTCTGCTTGTGTGCCAGTCTTGACTCCTGGGTGTGCCATCTCTGTCTCTCTCTCCAATTGTGGGCCATAGAAAGCCTATTATTTTTTTAGCTTGATTTGGGTTCCAAAATCTACCTGAAAAAATCACTACATCAATCAGTGGGAGATAAATATTGGCCTCTGGGCTTGTGTGCCACTCCTGACTCCTGTGTGCGTCATCTCTCACTCAGTGGGCCATAGAAAGCCTTTTTTTGTTTTATTTGTTTTCTAAATTCTCCCTGAAAAAATCATTTTATTTTATTTGGTTTCTAAATTGTTCCTGAAAAAATCATTTTATTCTATTTTTTTTTTCCTAAAGTCTCCCTGAAAAAAAAAAAAAAAAAAAATCAGTGGGAGATTAATATTGCCCTTTCTGCTTGTGTGCCAGTCTTGACTCCTGGGTGTGCCATCTCTCTCTCTCTCTCTCTCTCTCTCCAATTGTGGGCCATAGAAAGCCTATTATTTTTTTAGCTTGATTTGGGTTCCAAAATCTACCTGAAAAAATCACTACATCAATCAGTGGGAGATAAATATTGGCCTCTGGGCTTGTGTGCCACTCCTGACTCCTGTGTGCGTCATCTCTCACTCAGTGGGCCATAGAAAGCCTTTTTTTGTTTTATTTGTTTTCTAAATTCTCCCTGAAAAAATCATTTTATTTTGTTTGGTTTCTAAATTCTTCCTGAAAAAATCATTTTATTCTATTTTTTTTCCTAAAGTCTCCCTGAAAAAAAAACAAAAAAAAAACAAATCAGTGGGAGATTAATATAGCCCTTTCTGCTTGTGTGCCAGTCTTGACTCCTGGGTGTGCCATCTCTCTCTCTCTCTCCAATTGTGGGCCATAGAAAGCCTATTATTTTTTTAGCTTGATTTGGGTTCCAAAATCTACCTGAAAAAATCACTACATCAATCAGTGGGAGATAAATATTGGCCTCTGGGCTTGTGTGCCACTCCTGACTCCTGTGTGCGTCATCTCTCACTCAGTGGGCCATAGAAAGCCTTTTTTTGTTTTATTTGTTTTCTAAATTCTCCCTGAAAAAATCATCTTATTTTATTTGGTTTCTAAATTCTTCCTGAAAAAATCATTTTATTCTATTTTTTTTTTCCCTAAAGTCTCCCTGAAAAAAACAAAAAAAAAACAAATCAGTGGGAGATTAATATAGCCCTTTCTGCTTGTGTGCCAGTCTTGACTCCTGGGTGTGCCATCTCTCTCTCTCTCTCCAATTGTGGGCCATAGAAAGCCTATTATTTTTTTAGCTTGATTTGGGTTCCAAAATCTACCTGAAAAAATCACTACATCAATCAGTGGGAGATAAATATTGGCCTCTGGGCTTGTGTGCCACTCCTGACTCCTGTGTGCGTCATCTCTCACTCAGTGGGCCATAGAAAACCTTTTTTTGTTTTATTTGTTTTCTAAATTCTCCCTGAAAAAATCATTTTATTTTCTTTGGTTTCTAAATTCTTCCTGAAAAAATCATTTTATTCTATTTTTTTTTTCCTAAAGTCTCCCTTAAAAAAAAAAAAAAATCAAATCAGTGGGAGATTAATATTTACATTTGTGCTTCAGTGACAGTCCTGCGTGTGTGGCATCTCTCTCATTTGTTGCCACCAACAACAGAGTGTGTAACATTGTGCCTGATTTTCGTTGTGGTCTCACTCACCTGTAAAGGGGTAGCTAAATCATACTGAAGTTATAGCTCACCGTGTAATTTGCGTGACAGCAACAAATACCGTTAGTTTGTTTACGTTTTTAAAACAATGAGGAAGTATGGTGGAAGAGGTCGTGGCCGGGGGCGTTCATTGTCAGCTGGTAATGAGGGTAGTGGTAGTGGTGGAGCATCAGCTGGTCGTGGGAAAAAAAATATTGGACCTAAGTCTGGAGCTGTGGAGCCAGGTTCGTCGTCTGGCTACACAAGGCCTCGAACGCTCCCTTTTCTGGGAGTAGGAAAACCGCTTTTAAAGCCGGAGCAGCAAGAGCAAGTTTTGGCTTATCTTGCTGACTCAGCCTCTAGCTCTTTTGCCTCCTCTCGTGAAACTGGTAAATGTCAAAGCAGCGCGTCGTTAGTGGATGTTCACGGTCAGGGACAAGTCGCTTCCTTGTCCTCTTCAGCAAAAACAACAACAGAGAAGATTGCAGCAGGCGACACAACGGGTTACTCCATGGAGCTCTTTACACATACCGTCCCTGGCTTAGAAAGTGAAGCAGTTAACAGTCCATGCCCATTACAAGTTGAATCTGACATGGAGTGCACTGATGCACAGCCACAGCCAGACTACTATGCTGGTCCTTTTACTCAGACCACAACATTGCCCTCGCAGGGTGCTGATCAAGAATCAGACCCTGATGAGACTATGTTGCCCCATCACGAACGCTATACCACCGACCGACACGGTGACACAGACGAAGTTGCACACGAGCTACAAGAAGAGGTAATAGATGACCCAGTTCTTGACCCCGATTGGCAGCCATTGGGGGAACAGGGTGCAGGCGGCAGCAGTTCTGAAGCGGAGGAGGACGGGCCGTAGCAGGCATCAACATCGCAACAGGTTCCATCTGCCGGGCCCGTATCTTGCCCAAAACGCGTGGCAAAGCTAAAACCTGTTGGAGGACAGCGTGGCCATCCGGTTAAAGCTCAGTCTGCAATGCCTGAAAAGGTATCCGATGCTAGACAGAGTGCAGTCTGGCATTTTTTTAAACAACATCCAATTGATCAGCGCAAAGTCAACTACCTTAACAAAAATGTTCAACTACCTTAAGCAGAGGACAGAATCTGAAAAGTCTCAATACAAGTTGCATGCATAGACATTTAACCACCATGCATTTGCAAGCCTGGACTAACTACCAAACGTCCCTTAAGGTTGTAGCACCCTCGGCCAATGAAGCTAGTCAGCAACGCAACATCCCTTCCGGCAGTGTAGGGCCACCATTTTCCGCACCACCTGCAGTATCTGTGCAGGTTTCTTTGCCAGGCCAAAGCCGTCAGGGTCAGGGAATCACCAGTTTCGTAGTAGGAAACACTGCATCTAGGGCACCGGTGGCAACAATACCATCTCCCACCGTCTCTCAGTCTGCCATGTCCACCGGCACCCCCGCTAGTTCCACGATCTCCAGCTCTCCAGTCCAGCTCACCCTACATGAGACTATGGTTAGAAAAAGGAAGTACTTAGCCTCGCATCCGCGTACACAGGGTTTGAACGCACACATAGCTAGACTAATCTCGTTAGAGATGATGCCCTACCAGTTAGTTGAAAGCAAAGCTTTCAAAGCCCTGATGGACTACGCTGTACCATGCTACGAGCTACCCAGTCGACACTTTTTTTCCAGAAAAGCCATTTTAGCCCTCCACCAGCATGTTAAAGAGCGCATCGTCCATGCACTCAGGCAATCTGTGAGCACAAAGGTGCACCTGACAACAGATGCATGGACCAGTAGGCATGGCCAGGGACGTTACGTGTCCATCACGGCACACTGGGTAAATGTGGTGGATGCAGGGTCCACAGGGGACAGCAAGTTTGGGACAGTTCTGCCTAGCCCACGGTCTAGGAAACAATTGGCTGTAGCCGTTCGCACCCCCTCCTCCTCCTCTTCGTCCTCCTGCAGAAGCGAGAGCTCGTCCACAGACCGCAGTCGCACAACCACTCCATCCGCAGCTGCCACTGTTGCACACCAGGTATCCCATTATGGGGCAGCTACTGGCAAACGTCAGCAGGCTGTATTGGCTATGAAGTGTTTGGGCGACAACAGACACACCGCGGAAGTTCTGTCCGAGTTCTTGCAGAAAGAAACGCAGTCGTGGCTGGGCACTGTAGATCTTGAGGCAGGCAAGGTAGTGAGTGATAACGGAAGGAATTTCATGGCTGCCATCTCCCTTTCCCAACTGAAACACATTCCTTGCCTGGCTCACACCTTAAACCTGGTGGTGCAGTGCTTCCTGAAAAGTTATCCGGGGTTATCCGACCTGCTCCTCAAAGTGCGTGGACTTTGCTCACATATCCGCCGTTCGCCCGTACACTCCAGCCTTATGCAGACCTATCAGCGTTCTTTGAACCTTCCCCAGCATCGCCTAATCATAGACGTTGCAACAAGGTGGAACTCAACACTGCACATGCTTCAGAGACTGTGTGAACAGAGGCGGGCTGTTATGTTTTTGTGGGAGGATACACATACACGGGCAGGCAGTAGGATGGCAGACATGGAGTTGTCAGGTGTGCAGTGGTCGAAGATTCAAGACATGTGTCAAGTCCTTCAGTGTTTTGAGGAATGCACACGGCTGGTTAGTGCAGACAACGCCATAATAACCTTGAGCATCCCCCTAATGCGTCTGCTGATGCAAAGTTTGACGCACATAAAGGATCAGGCGTCTGCAGCTGAGGAAGAGGAAAGCCTTGATGACAGTCAGCCATTGTCTGGCCAGGGCAGTGTACTGGACAAGGTAGCGGGCGAAGAGGAGGAGGAGGACGAGGAGGATGATGGGGATGATTATATTTTTAATGAGGAAGCTTTTCCGGGGCCACTGGAAATTGGTGGCGCGGCAAGGCTGGGTTCTGGTTTTTTGAGGGACACAAGTGACGTTGATTTGCCTGAAACTGCCCCTCAACCAAGCACAACCGCAGATTTGAGAACTGGAACTTTGGCCCACATGGCGGATTATGCCTTACGTATCCTCAAAAGGGACACACGCATAACTAAAATGATGAATGATGACGATTACTGGTTGGCCTGCCTCCTTGATCCTCGCTATAAAGGCAAATTGCAAAATATAATGCCACATGAGAACTTGGAACTAATATTAGCAACCAAACAATCAACTCTTGTTGACCGTTTGCTTCTGGCATTCCCTGCACACAGCGCCCGTGATCGTTCTCACACGAGCTGCAGGGGCCAGCAGACCAGAGGAGTTAGAGGGGCAGAAATCAGAAGTGGCGTTGGCCAGAGGGGTTTTCTGACCAGGTTGTGGAGTGATTTTGCTATGACCGCAGACAGGACAGGTACTGCAGCATCAATTCAAAGTGACAGGAGACAACATTTGTCCAGTATGGTTACAAACTATTTTTCATCCCTTATCGATGTTCTCCCTCAACCGTCATTCCCATTTGATTACTGGGCATCAAAATTAGACACCTGGCCAGAATTGGCAGTATATGCATTGCAGGAGCTTGCTTGCCCGGCAGCTAGTGTCCTATCAGAAAGAGTATTCAGTGCTGCAGGTTCAATACTAACTGAAAAAAGGACTCGTCTGGCTACCCAAAATGTAGATGATCTAACCTTCATTAAAATGAACCACAACTGGATTTCGAAATCTTTTGCCCCACCTTGCCCGGCTGACACCTAGCTTTCCTATGAAAAGGTCTTGCCTGTGGACTATTCTGAATGCCTTTTCCAATCTCGTAATTTTCTGCACCTGATTGTCCAGCATACGACATGTTTACACCTCACTAAATGGCCAAACTCCCCACATGGGGCCGTGGTATCGACACTTGGCGACAGCACCCGTGAGAGTGCAGTTTGTCTGAAGAGGTGGGTGAGCCCGCTTTTGGTCGACGGCACTGCCACTGGGTCCCTCCTAGTACAATAAAGTGTCTCTGGCGGTGGTGGTGCGCACCCAACGTCAGACACACCGTTGTAATATGAGGGGCCCTGGGCCTGTACCGCCGGCCACAAGACAGTTTCCCCCCACCCCAGCTAAAACAGTGCTCTACCACTTGCAAAATTATCTCACAGCTCCACCAATGTTTAGTCTATGCGCTGACATCCTTCAATGCCTGCCACTGACAATACCATTGTCTTGACATTTTTGTTATGTTAGGCCTTCGATGCCTGTCTGTGGTCACTCCTTCCACTAGGCCTCCACTGACCACACCACTGCTGCCCGTGTACCCCTGGAACCAATTTAAAATTGCCTACAGCCATGTGTTATTATTTTAGGCCTTCGATGCCTGTCTGCGGTCACTCCTTCCTCTAGGCCTCCACTGACCACACCACTGCTGCCCGTGTACCCCTGGAACCAATTTAGAATTGCCTACAGCCATGTGTTATAATTTTAGGCCTTCGATGCCTGTCTGCGGTCACTCCTTCCACTAGGCCTCCACTGACCACACCACTGCTGCCCGTGTACCCCTGGAACCAATTTAAAATTGCCTACAGCCATGTGTTATTATTTTAGGCCTTCGATGCCTGTCTGAGGTCACTCCTTCCACTAGGCCTCCACTGACCACACCACTGCTGCCCGTGTACCCCTGGAACCAATTTAAAATTGCCTACAGCCAGCCCAATTTTTTTATTTTAGGCCTTCGATGCCTGTCTGCGGTCCATTCTTTCAACTACTACTACACTGACCAGGGCACTGCTGCCCGTGTACCCCTGGAACCAATTTAAAAATGCCTACAGCCATGTGTTATTATTTTAGGCCTTCGATGCCTGTCTGCGGTCACTCCTTCCACTAGGCCTCCACTGACCACACCACTGCTGCCCGTGTACCCCTGGAACCAATTTAAAATTGCCTACAGCCAGCCCAATTTTTTAATTTTAGGCCTTCGATGCCTGTCTGCGGTCCATTCTTTCAACTACTACTACACTGACCAGGGCACTGCTGCCCGTGTACCCCTGGAACCAATTTAAAATTGCCTACAGCCATGTGTTATTATTTTAGGCCTTCGATGCCTGTCTGCGGTCACTCCTTCCACTAGGCCTCCACTGACCACACCACTGCTGCCCGTGTACCCCTGGAACCAATTTAAAATTGCCTACAGCCATGTGTTATTATTTTAGGCCTTCGATGCCTGTCTGCGGTCACTCCTTCCACTAGGCCTCCACTGACCACACCACTGCTGCCCGTGTACCCCTGGAACCAATTTAGAATTGCCTACAGCCATGTGTTATTATTTTAGGCCTTCGATGCCTGTCTGCGGTCACTCCTTCCACTAGGCCTCCACTGACCACACCACTGCTGCCCGTGTACCCCTGGAACCAATTTAGAATTGCCTACAGCCATGTGTTATTATTTTAGGCCTTCGATGCCTGTCTGCGGTCACTCCTTCCACTAGGCCTCCACTGACCACACCACTGCTGCCCGTGTACGCCTGGAACCAATTTAAAATTGCCTACAGCCAGCCCAATATTTTAATTTTAGGCCTTCGATGCCTGTCTGCAGTCCATTCTTTCAACTACTACTACACTGACCAGGGCACTGCTGCCCGTGTACCCCTGGAACCAATTTAAAATTGCCTACAGCCATGTGTTATTATTTTAGGCCTTCGATGCCTGTCTGTGGTCACTCCTTCCACTAGGCCTCCACTGACCACACCACTGCTGCCCGTGTACCCCTGGAACCAATTTAAAATTGCCTACAGCCATGTGTTATTATTTTAGGCCTTCGATGCCTGTCTGCGGTCACTCCTTCCACTAGGCCTCCACTGACCACATCACTGCTGCCCGTGTACCCCTGGAACCAATTTAAAATTGCCTACAGCCAGCCCAATTTTTTTATTTTAGGCCTTCGATGCCTGTCTGCGGTCCATTCTTTCAACTACTACTACACTGACCAGGGCACTGCTGCCCGTGTACCCCTGGAACCAATTTAAAATTGCCTACAGCCATGTGTTATTATTTTAGGCCTTCGATGCCTGTCTGCGGTCACTCCTTCCACTAGGCCTCCACTGACCACACCACTGCTGCCCGTGTACCCCTGGAACCAATTTAAAATTGCCTACAGCCAGCCCAATTTTTTTATTTTAGGCCTTCGATGCCTGTCTGCGGTCCATTCTTTCAACTACTACTACACTGACCAGGGCACTGCTGCCCGTGTACCCCTGGAACCAATTGAAAATTGCCTACAGCCATGTGTTATTATTTTAGGCCTTCGATGCCTGTCTGCGGTCACTCCTTCCACTAGGCCTCCACTGACCACACCACTGCTGCCCGTGTACCCCTGGAACCAATTTAAAATTGCCTACAGCCAGCCCAATTTTTTTATTTTAGGCCTTCGATGCCTGTCTGCGGTCCATTCTTTCAACTACTACTACACTGACCAGGGCACTGCTGCCCGTGTACCCCTGGAACCAATTGAAAATTGCCTACAGCCATGTGTTATTATTTTAGGCCTTCGATGCCTGTCTGCGGTCACTCCTTCCACTAGGCCTCCACTGACCACACCACTGCTGCCCGTGTACCCCTGGAACCAATTTAGAATTGCCTACAGCCATGTGTTATTATTTTAGGCCTTCGATGCCTGTCTGTGGTCACTCCTTCCACTAGGCCTCCACTGACCACACCACTGCTGCCCGTGTTCCCCTGGAACCAATTTAGAATTGCCTACAGCCATGTGTTATTATTTTAGGCCTTCGATGCCTGTCTGCGGTCACTCCTTCCACTAGGCCTCCACTGACCACACCACTGCTGCCCGTGTACCCCTGGAACCAATTTAAAATTGCCTACAGCCATGTGTTATTATTTTAGGCCTTCGATGCCTGTCTGCGGTCACTCCTTCCACTAGGCCTCCACTGACCACACCACTGCTGCCCGTGTACCCCTGGAACCAATTTAAAATTGCCTACAGCCATGTGTTATTATTTTAGGCCTTCGATGCCTGTCTGCGGTCACTCCTTCCACTAGGCCTCCACTGACCACACCACTGCTGCCCGTGTACCCCTGGAACCAATTTAAAATTGCCTACAGCCAGCCCAATTTTTTTATTTTAGGCCTTCGATGCCTGTCTGCGGTCCATTCTTTCAACTACTACTACACTGACCAGGGCACTGCTGCCCGTGTACCCCTGGAACCAATTTAAAATTGCCTACAGCCATGTGTTATTATTTTAGGCCTTCGATGCCTGTCTGCGGTCACTCCTTCCACTAGGCCTCCAATGACCACACCACTGCTGTCCGTGTACCTCTGGAACCAATTTAAAATTGCCTACAGCCATGTGTTATTATTTTAGGCCTTCGATGCCTGTCTGCGGTCACTCCTTCCACTAGGCCTCCACTGACCACACCACTGCTGCCCGTGTACCCCTGGAACCAATTTAAAATTGCCTACAGCCAGCCCAATTTTTTAATTTTAGGCCTTCGATGCCTGTCTGCGGTCCATTCTTTCAACTACTACTACACTGACCAGGGCACTGCTGCCCGTGTACCCCTGGAACCAATTTAAAATTGCCTACAGCCATGTGTTATTATTTTAGGCCTTCGATGCCTGTCTACGGTCACTCCTTCCACTAGGCCTCCACTGACCACACCACTGCTGCCCGTGTACCCCTGGAACCAATTTAAAATTGCCTACAGCCATGTGTTATTATTTTAGGCCTTCGATGCCTGTCTGCGGTCACTCCTTCCACTAGGCCTCCACTGACCACACCACTGCTGCCCGTGTACCCCTGGAACCAATTTAAAATTGCCTACAGCCAGCCCAATTTTTTAATTTTAGGCCTTCGATGCCTGTCTGCGGTCCATTCTTTCAACTACTACTACACTGACCAGGGCACTGCTTCCCGTGTACCCCTGGAACCAATTTAAAATTGCCTACAGCCATGTGTTATTATTTTAGGCCTTCGATGCCTGTCTGCGGTCACTCCTTCCACTAGGCCTCCAATGACCACACCACTGCTGCCCATGTACCCCTGGAACCAATTTAAAATTGCCTACAGCCATGTGTTATTATTTTAGGCCTTCGATGCCTGTCTGCGGTCACTCCTTCCACTAGGCCTCCACTGACCACACCACTGCTGCCCGTGTACCCCTGGAACCAATTTAGAATTGCCTACAGCCATGTGTTATTATTTTAGGCCTTCGATGCCTGTCTGCGGTCACTCCTTCCACTAGGCCTCCACTGACCACACCACTGCTGCCCGTGTACCCCTGGAACCAATTTAGAATTGCCTACAGCCATGTGTTATTATTTTAGGCCTTCGATGCCTGTCTGCGGTCACTCCTTCCACTAGGCCTCCACTGACCACACCACTGCTGCCCGTGTACGCCTGGAACCAATTTAAAATTGCCTACAGCCAGCCCAATTTTTTTATTTTAGGCCTTCGATGCCTGTCTGCAGTCCATTCTTTCAACTACTACTACACTGACCAGGGCACTGCTGCCCGTGTACCCCTGGAACCAATTTAAAATTGCCTACAGCCATGTGTTATTATTTTAGGCCTTCGATGCCTGTCTGTGGTCACTCCTTCCACTAGGCCTCCACTGACCACACCACTGCTGCCCGTGTACCCCTGGAACCAATTTAAAATTGCCTACAGCCATGTGTTATTATTTTAGGCCTTCGATGCCTGTCTGCGGTCACTCCTTCCACTAGGCCTCCACTGACCACATCACTGCTGCCCGTGTACCCCTGGAACCAATTTAAAATTGCCTACAGCCAGCCCAATTTTTTTATTTTAGGCCTTCGATGCCTGTCTGCGGTCCATTCTTTCAACTACTACTACACTGACCAGGGCACTGCTGCCCGTGTACCCCTGGAACCAATTTAAAATTGCGTACAGCCATGTGTTATTATTTTAGGCCTTCGATGCCTGTCTGCGGTCACTCCTTCCACTAGGCCTCCACTGACCACACCACTGCTGCCCGTGTACCCCTGGAACCAATTTAAAATTGCCTACAGCCAGCCCAATTTTTTTATTTTAGGCCTTCGATGCCTGTCTGCGGTCCATTCTTTCAACTACTACTACACTGACCAGGGCACTGCTGCCCGTGTACCCCTGGAACCAATTGAAAATTGCCTACAGCCATGTGTTATTATTTTAGGCCTTCGATGCCTGTCTGCGGTCACTCCTTCCACTAGGCCTCCACTGACCACACCACTGCTGCCCGTGTACCCCTGGAACCAATTTAAAATTGCCTACAGCCAGCCCAATTTTTTTATTTTAGGCCTTCGATGCCTGTCTGCGGTCCATTCTTTCAACTACTACTACACTGACCAGGGCACTGCTGCCCGTGTACCCCTGGAACCAATTTAAAATTGCCTACAGCCATGTGTTATTATTTTAGGCCTTCGATGCCTGTCTGCGGTCACACCTTCCACTAGGCCTCCACTGACCACACCACTGCTGCCCGTGTACCCCTGGAACCAATTTAAAATTGCCTACAGCCAGCCCAATTTTTTTATTTTAGGCCTTCGATGCCTGTCTGCGGTCCATTCTTTCAACTACTACTACACTGACCAGGGAACTGCTGCCCGTGTACCCCTGGAACCAATTGAAAATTGCCTACAGCCATGTGTTATTATTTTAGGCCTTCGATGCCTGTCTGCGGTCACTCCTTCCACTAGGCCTCCACTGACCACACCACTGCTGCCCGTGTACCCCTGGAACCAATTTAGAATTGCCTACAGCCATGTGTTATTATTTTAGGCCTTCGATGCCTGTCTGTGGTCACTCCTTCCACTAGGCCTCCACTGACCACACCACTGCTGCCCGTGTACCCCTGGAACCAATTTAGAATTGCCTACAGCCATGTGTTATTATTTTAGGCCTTCGATGCCTGTCTGCGGTCACTCCTTCCACTAGGCCTCCACTGACCACACCACTGCTGCCCGTGTACCCCTGGAACCAATTTAAAATTGCCTACAGCCATGTGTTATTATTTTAGGCCTTCGATGCCTGTCTGCGGTCACTCCTTCCACTAGGCCTCCACTGACCACACCACTGCTGCCCTTGTACCCCTGGAACCAATTTAAAATTGCCTACAGCCATGTGTTATTATTTTAGGCCTTCGATGCCTGTCTGCGGTCACTCCTTCCACTAGGCCTCCACTGACCACACCACTGCTGCCCGTGTACCCCTGGAACCAATTTAAAATTGCCTACAGCCAGCCCAATTTTTTTATTTTAGGCCTTCGATGCCTGTCTGCGGTCCATTCTTTCAACTACTACTACACTGACCAGGGCACTGCTGCCCGTGTACCCCTGGAACCAATTGAAAATTGCCTACAGCCATGTGTTATTATTTTAGGCGTTCGATGCCTGTCTGCGGTCACTCCTTCCACTAGGCCTCCACTGACCACACCACTGCTGCCCGTGTACCCCTGGAACCAATTTAAAATTGCCTACAGCCAGCCCAATCTTTTAATTTTAGGCCTTCGATGCCTGTCTGCGGTCCATTCTTTCAACTACTACTACACTGACCAGGGCACTGCTGCCCGTGTACCCCTGGAACCAATTTAAAATTGCCTACAGCCATGTGTTATTATTTTAGGCCTTCGATGCCTGTCTGCGGTCACTCCTTCCACTAGGCCTCCACTGACCACACCACTGCTGCCCGTGTACCCCTGGAACCAATTTAAAATTGCCTACAGCCATGTGTTATTATTTTAGGCCTTCGATGCCTGTCTGCGGTCACTCCTTCCACTAGGCCTCCACTGACCACACCACTGCTGCCCGTGTACCCCTGGAACCAATTTAAAATTGCCTACAGCCAGCCCAATTTTTTAATTTTAGGCCTTCGATGCCTGTCTGCGGTCCATTCTTTCAACTACTACTACACTGACCAGGGCACTGCTTCCCGTGTACCCCTGGAACCAATTTAAAATTGCCTACAGCCATGTGTTATTATTTTAGGCCTTCGATGCCTGTCTGCGGTCACTCCTTCCACTAGGCCTCCAATGACCACACCACTGCTGCCCATGTACCCCTGGAACCAATTTAAAATTGCCTACAGCCATGTGTTATTATTTTAGGCCTTCGATGCCTGTCTGCGGTCACTCCTTCCACTAGGCCTCCACTGACCACACCACTGCTGCCCGTGTACCCCTGGAACCAATTTAGAATTGCCTACAGCCATGTGTTATTATTTTAGGCCTTCGATGCCTGTCTGCGGTCACTCCTTCCACTAGGCCTCCACTGACCACACCACTGCTGCCCGTGTACCCCTGGAACCAATTTAGAATTGCCTACAGCCATGTGTTATTATTTTAGGCCTTCGATGCCTGTCTGCGGTCACTCCTTCCACTAGGCCTCCACTGACCACACCACTGCTGCCCGTGTACGCCTGGAACCAATTTAAAATTGCCTACAGCCAGCCCAATTTTTTTATTTTAGGCCTTCGATGCCTGTCTGCAGTCCATTCTTTCAACTACTACTACACTGACCAGGGCACTGCTGCCCGTGTACCCCTGGAACCAATTTAAAATTGCCTACAGCCATGTGTTATTATTTTAGGCCTTCGATGCCTGTCTGTGGTCACTCCTTCCACTAGGCCTCCACTGACCACACCACTGCTGCCCGTGTACCCCTGGAACCAATTTAAAATTGCCTACAGCCATGTGTTATTATTTTAGGCCTTCGATGCCTGTCTGCGGTCACTCCTTCCACTAGGCCTCCACTGACCACATCACTGCTGCCCGTGTACCCCTGGAACCAATTTAAAATTGCCTACAGCCAGCCCAATTTTTTTATTTTAGGCCTTCGATGCCTGTCTGCGGTCCATTCTTTCAACTACTACTACACTGACCAGGGCACTGCTGCCCGTGTACCCCTGGAACCAATTTAAAATTGCCTACAGCCATGTGTTATTATTTTAGGCCTTCGATGCCTGTCTGCGGTCACTCCTTCCACTAGGCCTCCACTGACCACACCACTCCTGCCCGTGTACCCCTGGAACCAATTTAAAATTGCCTACAGCCAGCCCAATTTTTTTATTTTAGGCCTTCGATGCCTGTCTGCGGTCCATTCTTTCAACTACTACTACACTGACCAGGGCACTGCTGCCCGTGTACCCCTGGAACCAATTGAAAATTGCCTACAGCCATGTGTTATTATTTTAGGCCTTCGATGCCTGTCTGCGGTCACTCCTTCCACTAGGCCTCCACTGACCACACCACTGCTGCCCGTGTACCTCTGGAACCAATTTAAAATTGCCTACAGCCAGCCCAATTTTTTTATTTTAGGCCTTCGATGCCTGTCTGCGGTCCATTCTTTCAACTACTACTACACTGACCAGGGCACTGCTGCCCGTGTACCCCTGGAACCAATTTAAAATTGCCTACAGCCATGTGTTATTATTTTAGGCCTTCGATGCCTGTCTGCGGTCACTCCTTCCACTAGGCCTCCACTGACCACACCACTGCTGCCCGTGTACCCCTGGAACCAATTTAAAATTGCCTACAGCCAGCCCAATTTTTTTATTTTAGGCCTTCGATGCCTGTCTGCGGTCCATTCTTTCAACTACTACTACACTGACCAGGGCACTGCTGCCCGTGTACCCCTGGAACCAATTGAAAATTGCCTACAGCCATGTGTTATTATTTTAGGCCTTCGATGCCTGTCTGCGGTCACTCCTTCCACTAGGCCTCCAATGACCACACCACTGCTGCCCGTGTACCCCTGGAACCAATTTAAAATTGCCTACAGCCAGCCCAATTTTTTTATTTTAGGCCTTCGATGCCTGTCTGCGGTCCATTCTTTCAACTACTACTACACTGACCAGGGCACTGCTGCCCGTGTACCCCTGGAACCAATTGAAAATTGCCTACAGCCATGTGTTATTATTTTAGGCCTTCGATGCCTGTCTGTGGTCACTCCTTCCACTAGGCCTCCACTGACCACACCACTGCTGCCCGTGTACCCCTGGAACCAATTTAGAATTGCCTACAGCCATGTGTTATTATTTTAGGCCTTCGATGCCTGTCTGCGGTCACTCCTTCCACTAGGCCTCCACTGACCACACCACTGCTGCCCGTGTACCCCTGGAACCAATTTAAAATTGCCTACAGCCATGTGTTATTATTTTAGGCCTTCGATGCCTGTCTGCGGTCACTCCTTCCACTAGGCCTCCACTGACCACACCACTGCTGCCCGTGTACCCCTGGAACCAATTTAAAATTGCCTACAGCCATGTGTTATTATTTTAGGCCTTCGATGCCTGTCTGCGGTCACTCCTTCCACTAGGCCTCCACTGACCACACCACTGCTGCCCGTGTACCCCTGGAACCAATTTAAAATTGCCTACAGCCAGCCCAATTTTTTTATTTTAGGCCTTCGATGCCTGTCTGCGGTCCATTCTTTCAACTACTACTACACTGACCAGGGCACTGCTGCCCGTGTACCCCTGGAACCAATTTAAAATTGCCTACAGCCATGTGTTATTATTTTAGGCCTTCGATGCCTGTCTGCGGTCACTCCTTCCACTAGACCTCCAATGACCACACCACTGCTGCCCGTGTACCTCTGGAACCAATTTAAAATTGCCTACAGCCATGTGTTATTATTTTAGGCCTTCGATGCCTGTCTGCGGTCACTCCTTCCACTAGGCCTCCACTGACCACACCACTGCTGCCCGTGTACCCCTGGAACCAATTTAAAATTTCCTACAGCCAGCCCAATTTTTTAATTTTAGGCCGTCGATGCCTGTCTGCGGTCCATTCTTTCAACTACTACTACACTGACCAGGGCACTGCTGCCCGTGTACCCCTGGAACCAATTTAAAATTGCCTACAGCCATGTGTTATTATTTTAGGCCTTCGATGCCTGTCTGTGGTCACTCCTTCCACTAGGCCTCCACTGACCACACCACTGCTGCCCGTGTACCCCTGGAACCAATTTAAAATTGCCTACAGCCATGTGTTATTATTTTAGGCCTTCGATGCCTGTCTGCGGTCACTCCTTCCACTAGGCCTCCACTGACCACACCACTGCTGCCCGTGTACCCCTGGAACCAATTTAAAATTGCCTACAGCCAGCCCAATTTTTTAATTTTAGGCCTTCGATGCCTGTCTGCGGTCCATTCTTTCAACTACTACTACACTGCTGCCCGTGTACCCCTGGAACCAATTTAAAATTGCCTACAGCCATGTGTTATTATTTTAGGCCTTCGATGCCTGTCTGTGGTCACTCCTTCCACTAGGCCTCCACTGACCACACCACTGCTGCCCGTGTACCCCTGGAACCAATTTAAAATTGCCTACAGCCATGTGTTATTATTTTAGGCCTTCGATGCCTGTCTGCGGTCACTCCTTCCACTAGGCCTCCACTGACCACACCACTGCTGCCCGTGTACCCCTGGAACCAATTTAAAATTGCCTACAGCCAGCCCAATTTTTTAATTTTAGGCCTTCGATGCCTGTCTGCGGTCCATTCTTTCAACTACTACTACACTGACCAGGGCACTGCTGCCCGTGTACCCCTGGAACCAATTTAAAATTGCCTACAGCCATGTGTTATTATGTTAGGCCTTCGATGCCTGTCTGTGGTCACTCCTTCCACTAGGCCTCCACTGACCACACCACTGCTGCCCGTGTACCCCTGGAACCAATTTAAAATTGCCTACAGCCATGTGTTATTATTTTAGGCCTTCGATGCCTGTCTGCGGTCACTCCTTCCACTAGGCCTCCACTGACCACACCACTGCTGCCCGTGTACCCCTGGAACCAATTTAAAATTGCCTACAGCCATGTGTTATTATTTTAGGCCTTCGATGCCTGTCTGCGGTCACTCCTTCCACTAGACCTCCACTGACCACATCACTGCTGCCCGTGTACCCCTGGAACCAATTTAAAATTGCCTACAGCCAGCCCAATTTTTTTATTTTAGGCCTTCGATGCCTGTCTGCGGTCCATTCTTTCAACTACTACTACACTGACCAGGGCACTGCTGCCCGTGTACCCCTGGAACCAATTGAAAATTGCCTACAGCCATGTGTTATTATTTTAGGCCTTCGATGCCTGTCTGCGGTCACTCCATCCACTAGGCCTCCAATGACCACACCACTGCTGCCCGTGTACCCCTGGAACCAATTTAGAATTGCCTACAGCCATGTGTTATTATTTTAGGCCTTCGATGCCTGTCTGCGGTCACTCCTTCCACTAGGCCTCCACTGACCACACCACTGCTGCCCGTGTACCCCTGGAACCAATTTAAAATTGCCTACAGCCATGTGTTATTATTTTAGGCCTTCGATGCCTGTCTGCGGTCACTCCTTCCACTAGGCCTCCACTGACCACACCACTGCTGCCCGTGTACCCCTGGAACCAATTTAAAATTGCCTACAGCCATGTGTTATTATTTTAGGCCTTCGATGCCTGTCTGCGGTCACTCCTTCCACTAGGCCTCCACTGACCACACCACTGCTGCCCGTGTACCCCTGGAACCAATTTAAAATTGCCTACAGCCAGCCCAATTTTTTTATTTTAGGCCTTCGATGCCTGTCTGCGGTCCATTCTTTCAACTACTACTACACTGACCAGGGCACTGCTGCCCGTGTACCCCTGGAACCAATTTAAAATTGCCTACAGCCATGTGTTATTATTTTAGGCCTTCGATGCCTGTCTGCGGTCACTCCTTCCACTAGGCCTCCAATGACCACACCACTGCTGCCCGTGTACCCCTGGAACCAATTTAAAATTGCCTACAGCCATGTGTTATTATTTTAGGCCTTCGATGCCTGTCTGCGGTCACTCCTTCCACTAGGCCTCCACTGACCACACCACTGCTGCCCGTGTACCCCTGGAACCAACATCAGAAAATATAAAAATAAGTATTTTGCTTATAAAAAAGAAAATACTGGAGAGATATCAAATGCAGACATTTTAACATTAAAAACAAACACATACAACAAAAATCTGGTACAGTACTAAAAATGGCCACCAGCTACAATAACTTTCTCCTGCAAGTAGTTAACTGAAAGGTTTTTTCAATTTTAAACACAGATATGGCATCCACCGAGTGTTGTCCTGTCGCGTCTTCTTTATATTATTGCCAAGAAGATGCAAAACAATGAAAATAATAAAATCATTATTTACCAAAAAAATAGAGTAAGTCAAAACCACATTGCAAATAAACATTCATTACAAATAAAGAAGCAGGGCGCGTCCGAGGGTGAGTATATACCTAATAAGAATATAATCACCCTCGGACGCGCCCTGCTTCTTTCCGACAGCCTTCCTTCCTAAGAATCAGCCCTTCCGTGGTGTAGAGAGAGGGTTTGTTACACTCCAAGGTGTTCCCCAGGTTGCCTTTCCTGAGCTTCGATCTTCCGGCTCTCGTTTAGTAGTTGTTGGAAACTACGCTGCATTGGGCCTACAAATTGGGTATGGGGTGTAGAGAGATGGTGTGTTCCACTCCAAGGTGTTCCCCAGGTTGCCTTTCCTGAGCTTTGATCTTCCGGCTCTCGTTTAGTAGTTGTTGGAAACTACGCTGCATTAGGCCTACAAATTGGGTATGGGGTGTAGAGAGATGGTGTGTTCCACTGTAGAGAGATGGTGTGTTCCACTCCAAGGTGTTCCCCAGGTTTCCTCTCCATTGCTTCGATCTTCCGGCTCTCGTTTAGTAGTTGTTGGAAACTACGCTGCATTAGGCCTACAAATTGGGTATGGGGTGTAGAGAGATGGTGTGTTACACTCCAAGGTGTTCCCCAGGTTTCCTCTCCATTGCTTCGATCTTCCGGCTCTCGTTTAGTAGTTGTTGGAAACTACGCTGCATTAGGCCTACAAATTGGGTATGGGGTGTAGAGAGATGGTGTGTTCCACTGTAGAGAGATGGTGTGTTCCACTCCAAGGTGTTCCCCAGGTTTCCTCGCCAATGCTTCGATCATCATGCTCTCGTTTAGTAGTTGTTGGAAACTACGCTGCATTAGGCCTACAAATTGGGTATGGGGTGTAGAGAGATGGTGTGTTCCACTCCAAGGTGTTCCCCAGGTTTCCTCGCCAATGCTTCGATCATCATGCTCTCGTTTAGTAGTTGTTGGACACTATGCTGCATTAGACCTACAAATTGGGTATGGGGTGTAGAGAGATGGTGTGTTCCACTCCAAGGTGTTCTCCAGGTTGCCTTTCCTGAACTTCTATCTTCAGGCTCTCATTAAATTGTGGTTAAACGGAACAACTGCATTTGGCGTACTAGTTGGTTTGGGGCCTACTATCGGTGTCTGCCGCTCCTTGCTGTTCTCCTGGTTTCCTGTCCTGAAATTCCGTTTTCAGGCGCTCGTTAAGTAGTTGTTAATGTTAGACTGCATTTGGCCTACTAGTTGGGTTGGGGCCTACTATCGGTGTCTGCCACTCCTTGCTGTTCTCCTCCACTGAACAAAGCTGTGCCGCCTGTTTACTACTGTTGCCAATTTTGAACTGCATTTCGACTACTTACTGATTTGGGCCTACTCTCTGTGTCAGCCTCTCATTCCAGTTGTCCTCCACTGCAATGCCCCCTGATTAGTCCTGTGTTACCAATTTTGAACTGCATTTAGCCCACTTTATTCTTTGGGCCTATATCTGTGTTTCCTCCTCATCCTGCCCATTGCCCAGCCAGTGATAGATGAGTCTGCTGGTACATTGACCCATAACGCAACATTTCCCGTGCACGCTACACTGCAAGATTGTGACCCTGCTGAAAGTCAGGTCCCCCTTCCCGCATACCATACCACCTTACACGGGGACAAACAGGAAGGTGCAGATGAAAGTGCAGGTTCCTTTATCAGGTGGGGGGAGGAATACTAGTTGGCGACGTCACTGGCACAGGGCCTCTCATGGTACGCAAAAGTGTTGCTGCCGGTGGGAGGCGCCCCCGCCGTGCAAACACACCGCTGTACTTTGAGGGGCCCTGTGCCAGTGCCAATGCCAACGAGTGGGCCCCCCCTGCTTGCTCAGGTTCACAGCACTTGCAAAGTTGAAATACTTACCTCTCCCTGCTCCACTGCCGTGACGTGGTCCAGATTTCCTGGGCCCACTAATTACTTGAACCAGCCCTACCCACCACAACTTTAGCCAAATGACCCCCAATTTCAAATGCCTTCCAATTATTATAAGGTAAATTACGCTTGACAAGCTTCATTAAGAACAATGGATGGTTTTGACATTAAAATGGGCACTCTAGGTGTTTTCCTGGCCCCCACTCACTGCCGACTATGATGCCCCATTGACTTGCATTGGGTTTCGTGTTTCGGTCGATCCCGACTTTACGTCATAATCGGCCGATTTCACTCGACCCGACTTTTGAGATAGTCGGGTTTCGCGAAACCCGGCTCGACTCTAAAAAGGTCAAGGTCGCTCAACTCTAGTAAACATTGGTTTCCCAGTTATTTGACTTCATCAATTATCTTGGACAAGAAAAAGGTGCATTTATACCAGCAGACTGCAGCCGGTAAAATGGTTTTCCCCCGCAGTCATGTAACTGTAGGTATGTGATTTCCACAATTGCAGTTATGGGCTGAATAGATTCTCATCATCTTCTCTCAATGTTCTTCTGAGAAAAGTGGATGAAAATCTAGTCCGAACCTGACTACAATCTAGTGCAACTCACATTCCTACAGTGATGTGACAACGGCTCGAACCACAAAGCAGAACTGAATCCTAATATTGCTTATTCGGCCTTAGTTATTTGATAAGCTGTATTACATGCTGAAAGTTTCCTTTGGGGTGAAAAATCCATTTAACAGCTGTGGTCAACCAAGGTACATGCGCCTTAAAGAGAACCTGTCAACATAATTTTGTAATGTAAAGTCGGCACGCGGAGCAGTCGGGACAGGGTGAGAAGACCGAGTGCACAGTTGGCCCCTGTGCACCAAAATCTAATTAGTAAAAAAAAGTCATATGCTCATTAAAGAACAACAAAGTGGATTTCATCACCAAATGTTTAATCTGTATAACAGCGCCATTAAAGCCATATCTTTACTTTACAAAATCGTGATGACAGGTTCTCTTTAAATGTGGGATACAGCTGAAATGTAATACAGGGACTGCATGAGTCTACTTGTACCAGGTGGCTGTAGATCTTATGTCATGGTGTTAACCTCTTACTGACCTTGGACGGAATAGTACATCCGATGTCAGTACCCCTGCTTTGATGTGGTCTCCGGCGGGGAGCTCACCTCAAAGCTGCGACATGTCAGCTGTTTTCAACAGCTGAAATGTGCCCGCAATAGATGCGAGCGGTCCGTCCGTGCCTATTAAATAGTTACAGTATATGCCGTTGTCAAACTCTGACAGCGGCATTTAACAAGCGCTTCCAGCCATCTGGCCGGAAATGCGCACACTGCTGACCCCCGTCACGTGATTGGGGGTCAGCAGTGCATCGACATGACAACCAGAGGTCTCCTGGAGACCTCTATGGTTGTTGATGCCGTATTGCTATGGGTGCTACCCTATGGTTGGTGCTCATAGCAATGCTGTAATTCTACTACATAGGGGCGATCTGAGCATCGCCTCTATGTAGCAGAGCCGATCGAGTTGTGCCAGTTTCTAGCCTCTCATGGAGGCAATTGAAGCATTTCAAAAGTAAAAAAAGGTTTTAAAAATATGAAAAAAATAAATAAAATAAAAGTTCAATTCACCCCCCTTTTGCTCCATTCTAAATAAAACAATAAAAAAAAATCAAACCTACACATATTTGGTATTGCCCAAGTTCAGAATCACCAGGTCTATCAATAAAAAAAAGAATTAACCTGATCACTAAATGGCGTAGTGAGAAAAAAATTCAAAATGCCAGAATTACGTTTTTTTGGTTGCCACAACATTGCATTAAAATGCAATAAAGGGCGATCAAAAGAATGTATCTGGAC
The DNA here is from genome assembly GCF_032444005.1 of Ranitomeya imitator. Lineage (NCBI taxonomy): Eukaryota > Metazoa > Chordata > Amphibia > Anura > Dendrobatidae > Ranitomeya > Ranitomeya imitator. Next base: position 441,581,962 of record NC_091285.1, read on the forward strand.
CATAATGGTATCATTAAAAACGTCAGTTGGGCGCGCAAAAAATAAACCCTCATCCAAGTCAAGATCATGAAAAATGAAGACACTACGGGTATTGGAAAATTGCACAATTTTTTTTTTAGCACAGTTTGGAATTTTTTTTACCACTTAAAAAAATAACCTAAACATATTTGGTGTCTATGAACTCGTAATGACCTGGAGCATAGCTGAGGAGGAGCTGTGACAGGGTGATGTCACTTGTCCGATTTATGGAATGTTGAAGCATAATTAATGCCAGAAATGCTACTCAAGTCCTCGACTGGAGTTGATTTTCTGGCGTGGCGCACAAAGGTGTACACCACTCAAAAGAGGCAGCAAATTAATTAATTGCCATGCTCCTCTTAATGAATTCGACGTCTCTTCGACTCCAAGACTAGTGTATCGCGAGTATGTGCTACACCAGTCAAACGGCCCCAATGTACTTTGGCCTTCCTTCCTGATACTGAGTCCTGTAATATAATACTTACCCTTACTAATTCATTCTGCATTTGCTGAATCCGGTCTCTCATGCTGCGGAGCTCTGATGTTTCACTTGCCAGTTTTTGCTTTATAGTCACTATAAGAAAAAAAGGACATTGGATTCCATTATACTTGGATTCGTATCATGTCATTTGCGGTGAATATCAGAGATTAAGCAATTTTAATTGATAAGGACTTCCCCGGTATTTGTCATTTGGCTATTGGTCTGTATTGTAGATGTATTGTAGATGATCCTAGAGATGCTTGTGTAAAATATCAATAGACAAAAACATCCATTGCTTGTAAATCTTTTTTTTTACATTATAATTATTATATTTTGGATTTGCACCATGCTGGTGGGTGGCACAGTAATCAGTACCTCCACATCTGTACATAGTTTTTTTTCTTTTACTTGCCATGAGAATGTAAGAGGGTGGTGCTGTTATGGACAGTAAGGAACACGCTGTCACTTTAAGAGACTACACCCCCTTGTCTGGCGTGATGGAATGTTCTGCTTCTCCCCTGCAATAGACTGTGTGAATGACCTGGACTGAGCAGAGTGTGTGGGTGGAGCCTGATCAGCGTGTGAGAACTGAAGCTGCTGGAGAGAGAACTTTGTGCTGTTTGCTGCAAGAGAGGACCCACGGCCTGTAACGGAGTGAACTTGTGAAATTTGACAGACTTTTCTGGGTGCAGCAAGAGTGGCTGTCCTGTGTGAGTTTGAGAAGCCACGAAGATACCGAGAAAGGGATTTACAGTTTCCAGGAGTACCTCCAGGACCCCGAAGAAAGGAGAAGACCACGTTTCACAGAGCTGGCAGAAAGCCGTGCGCACCACAGTACTAGACTGCTGGGGGCCCCTGGGACTGGATCTGAGTCCCCAACATCACCGTGAGTTTGTTCCTGTTTTGTGCACATGTTAGGGTCTAGCGTAGGCTTCAATATTCAGAACACGGCAGCCGTGAGGCCTGCCTAGTAAATGCCAGGGAGGTTATACGTAGAGTAGCATTATTCTTTGTTTATTATTTGCATTTACTTGTGTGACATATATTGAGTCTGTAAAAGATTGGAGCACCGTGCTATTTTACGGACAAGCTAAAGAATGTAACTCTTGTAAATTATCTTTTGCCATTGCATACTCCTGTTTGCATCTTCCTCATCCTCTTCATTCCTTGCCTTCCAATAAATCTACCCTTTGTTGTTTGCACCTCATCTTATGTACGGTAGTCTTCCTGCACCGTGGTGGTCCCCCGACCATCGCTTCAAGTGGCGCTGCGAGCAGGGTACTGTCACCAAGATGGAGGGAGCAGACAGCAATGGCGGGAATGTTAATGGAGATGCTGTGGGCATTGGTGGAACCCCTGCAAGGACACCCCCTATGGGCACCATATTTAGTGTGCTACCAAAGTTTGACGGCAATAATTTGCCACTGTCCGACTGGGTGTCCCGGCTGCAAAGCACCCTGAAGATTTACAACATCAGCCCAAACCTTGAAGCGGACATTGCTTTAACTGCCCTAGATGGAGAAGCCCATAGAAACGTCTGCCTACAACCAGAACTCACCTGCAGTATCCTGAAGGAGCTAGTGAAGTTCCTGGAAGAGATCTACGGCGAGACTGCTAGCGCCGGACACCTTCGCAACAAATTTCTCAGTATGCAACAGCACTGCAAGAAGTGTTAGCAGAGGTGCAGAGAAAGAAGGCGGACGGATTTGGCGGCATGGACTCTAAAAACCGGATACTCCAGGAGCAATTCATTCTGGGAGTGCACAGCACATCTTTGAGGCGAGCACTGTCAGAACAGGTCCGAGCAGATCCGGCTATTACGTTTCATCAAATCCTGGTGGAAACAGTGGCCTGAAGTAAAGAAGAAAGCTACACGTCTGGGGTGATGCGTGTCCAGGGCGCCAATACCAGAGGGAACCCAAACCATCAGGAGGTGCTGGTCCAGGTGGTGCAAGACTTGCAGTGGTCCCTTGTTAACGTGCAAGAGAAACTGACCCAGATGGAGCGAAGAGTGGGGAAACTACAACAGTCTGACCCACCGTACTCATGCAACCATTCTTTGGCCTGACCGATAAGGGATCAGTGGGAGCAATCCCCCTCCTGTCAGGCTTTGGAGGCACGAGGACAGGCTTGAGGTGCCCCCCGGAGAGGAGGAGGCATCCAATGCTGGGATGGTGGAGGACGGGGCACCTTGCCAGAGACTGTTGGAACTATACTCAAGGCCAGCGGAAACCACCGTTAAACTACCAACCCCCACAGTAGTGCGGCACTCTGTGGGGGAGGCGAGGAGAGAGGCTGCTCCATATCATAACGAACACTTGATTGCTGGGTGTCTCATCCTACTTCCTGAACTTGAGGGAGTTCTAGTGGATTGTCTGATAGATACTGGGTCACAAGTGAAGACTATGCCAGAAATGTATTTCAAGCAGCATTTCCATGCCCTAGCCAAGCCAGAAAAAGAGACATTGATCCGGTTGTTTGCTGCCAACCAACAACCGATCCCGGTCACAGGGGTCGTGTGGATGAATATTCGAATCTGTGGGCAAGAAGTGGGGAGAAAAGGGATCCTGCTAGTCTTTGAGCCAAACAATGAAGATGTGCCTGTAGTAATGGGAATGAATATCCTACGTGAACTCGATCAGATTATGTTTACCAAACGGGGACCTCAATATTGGAAGAAGGCTACTACACATAAGCCTACTCAAGAAGCCCTTCAATGACTGATCCGTGTCTGTGGGATGCAGAAGAGTGTGCCATCCTATCAGACGGTAGGGATCATCAGGGTTCCTGGTAAAGAACCTGTAATCCTGCCTCCTGAGCGAGAAACTATAGTATACCTTCCAGTGGGGATGCATTGCAACCTTGACGGGTTGGAAGTGATTGTTCAGCCTGTGGTAGGCGGAGGGTGGACCAAGAAGTCATGATAGCTGTGGTCCAGCGAGGACACATCCCCATAAGAGCTTTGAATGTGGGCCCCGGGGAGATCACCCTGCCACGAAGGGCAGATCTGGCCCTGATGTACCTACATAAGGGTGAAGTGGTGAGTCAGAAAGAGATGTCTTTATCGCCGAAAAAAGGTGCTGGGTGGACCCTAGCAGTTGCTGTGGGGACCGAAGAGACATCATCTCCGGAGTGGAGTGCACAGGTCGTCCTTGATCAAATGGAAGTGGATGTGAAAGCTCTGGGCCCTGAGCGTGTGTAAGCAATAGAAGCTATGCTGCGGGAAAATCAGGCTGCATTCGCCCGTCATGCTGAGGATTTCGGCTGTACTGAAGCCATCACACATGAGATACCTACAGAAGAAGCTCGTCCAATTTGAGAACGATTCCGGCAGATCCCGCCCAAGATGTATCAAGAGGTGAAAACATTACTGAGGCAGATGCTGGATTCAGGAGTGGTGCAGAGTAGTCAGAGCCCTTGGGCAGCCCCAGTGGTGCTCGTCAAGAAAAAGGATGGGACCATCCGGTTCTGTGTAGATTACAGGAAACTCAATTCCTGCACTGTTCGGGACTTGAATCTGTTGCCCTGCATTGAGGAATCCTTGACAGCGTTGGGGAAAGCCAAGTACTTCTCCACCCTGGACCTAGCAAGCGGATACTGGCAACTAGCCGTGGCAGAGAAAGACAAAGAAAAAAACGCTTTCATCCTCCCTATGGGGCTGTTCGAATTTAACTGGATGCCCTTCGGGTTCTCCAATGCTCTGGGCGCGTTTCAATGGCGGATGGAAAAGTGTTTGAGAGACTTAAATTTTGAGGCTACCCTGATCTATCTGGATGAAATCATTGTGTTTTCAGCCTCATTCGAAGAACACCTTGCCCGGCTTGGACAGGTACTCGGAAGACTCTTTTCAAGAGAGATATCAAGTACCTGGGCCACATAGCGTCACAAGATGGAGTTCAACCCTCACCAGAAAAAGTGGCTGCAATCCAGAAGTGGCCAGTCACTTGAACAGTGAGAGAACTCCAGGCCTTTTCGGGGCTCGCCGGGTACTACCGCCGGTTCATTAAAGACTTCACGAAGGTGGCGGGTCCTCTTAATGAGCTGCTGAAGGGGACTGCTGGAGTACCAAAGACCCAGTACATCCCTTGGGCCCAGAGACAAGACGAGGCCTTCCAGGCTATAAAACATGCTCTTACCTCAGCCCCGATTTTGGCCTACGCAAACTTCGATCAACTGTTCACAGATGGTAGCCTTCATGGACTCTGTGCAGTACTTTCTCAGACACAGGATGGACATGAGAGAGTCATCAAGTATGCCAGCAAGTCCCTGCAATACAGCGAAAGAAACCCTCACAATTACAGCTCCTTCTGGTTAGAGCTCCTGGCCCTGGTGTGGGCCATGACAGAGAAGTTTGCGGGCTTCCTGACAGGGACCAAGATTCAAGTTCAAACAGACGATAATCCCCTGGCCCACCTTGAGAATGCTAAATTAGGGGACTTAGAACAACGGTGGGTGGCTCGTCTAGCCAAGTTTGTCTTTACCATCCGTTATCACTCTGCTACCGAAAACGCAAATGCTGAAGGGCTGTCAAGAGTGACTGTGGAGACTCCAATGGGGGATCTCGATGAGCAACTCGAAGAGGAGGTAACCCCAGACATTTGTAAGTTTAAGCCCCCAGTGGTTGCAGCCCAGTCAAGAAGGGAGGCCTGCGCATTATCCTGGTCTCTGGGGAGAACCATTGAGGAATGGGGACATGTTCAGGATGAAGACGAAGGGCTGAGACAGATGAAATGGTGGGTAACTCAGAAGCGGAAGCCAGGCAAACAAGAGAGAGATGATCTGGACTCTGAAATGAAGAGTGTGTTACACCAGTGGGATAGACTGGAAATGCAAGAGTCAGTGCTATATCGTAAGAGACAACAGCCAAAAGATATGGAAGTAAGGTGGCACGTGGTCATCCCAGGAAGAATGGCTCAAGAAGTAGCTAAAGAAGCCCACGAATTTGGAGCTCACTTCGGGGCCACAAAGACCTACCAATGGTTACAGCGGTATGTGTATTGCCCCGGATGGAGTCTGTAGTGGAAGAGGTTTGCTGGCAATGTCGAGTATGTGACCTCATTAAGAGTACCGAACAGAGGGCACCTATCCAGACCATACAAACTAAGGAGCCGCTAGAATTCTTGATGATCGACTATCTCCTCGTGGGACACTTGGCCCAGGGGCTACAGTACTGTTTGGTGATGACCGATCATTTCTCTAAGTTCGCAGTAGTTACCCCAACTAGAGATCAGACTGCGGAATTGGCGGCACGAGCCATCTGTCAACACTTCATTTGGGTATATGGGTGCCCAAAGCGCATCCACTCCGACCAAGGCGCATGTTTAGAAGGCAAGGTGATGGAAGAACTGTATCGTATGTATGGCATCGAGCTGTCTCGGACCACCCCTTACCATCCTCAAGGCAACGGAGCATGTGAACGCTTCAACCGAACCTTACTTCAAATACTGAGAACATTGGAGGAGGATAAGAAGGCGTGTTGGCCAGACTACCTTCCAGAGTTGGTCTGGACCTACAACAATCAGGTTTACTCCACTACGGGTTATACCCTCTATCTACAGCTGTTTGGAAGAGCTGGACGAGAGATCATTGAGCTGAATTTGGAACAGCCAGAGGAGCTGATGGAACTGTCACCTCATGGATGATAGAGCATCAGCAATGATTACAAACGACACGGCGTTTGGCAGATCAGCAGCTGCCAGAAAAAGAACATACGGGCTGTAAACCGACTCAAGAGTTACCGCTCCAACCCAAAGACTGAGTATTAGTCAGAGAGAAATGCCCCAAGGGAAAACTAAGTGAGAGATGGGACGTACAGCCTTACAGAGTAATTGAGCGAGTGTATGCTAATGGCCCTGTCTACAAGGTGCAGATTGAGAGTGGTGTGTCCGCCTCTGGAGTACTTCACAGAAATATGCTGCGGGCTGCGGCCCTACCGGTCTGAGATCTGTTCTACGCCATGGTCGCCTGAAGGCGCTACTCCACTTCTTGAATCTGTCATGCCTGATGGTGAAATTGATGACGAGTAGTGGACCGTCCCTGACATAGTAGGGGGTCCTCAGCTGTACAGAGATGGTAATCCCATGGATGTACCAGTACCGCCACATGAGGGCGAGACCAGACAAGAGCCCACAATGACTCCTGCAGCAAGTGTTCCTCTGGAAGATGGTCAAGCCTTGCCTGACAGCCAAGAGCTCCGGAGATCCCAGAGGTCTAATGCAGGGGTTCCATCAGTCCGATATGTAGAACAGTGTACTCTGTCTGTTTTTCCAAATATGTTGCCTCCTCTATAGGTGTTATTTCCGCATTGCATGTTCCTTCATTACATTTTGACCTTTAGGCTGTGATGGCCGACGACGACCATCATTAAGAAGGGAGGCATGTAAGAGGGTGGTGCTTTTATGGACAGTAAAACACGTCACATGACCGCTCAGCGACCAATCACAAGCCGCGACGTCATCGAAGGTACTTAACAAGCTCATTCATAGGAAGGAAAACATGGCGATTGCAGCGGTGACAACCGGGGCCCGTCAGAGGGTAAGTATATCAATATTTTTTATTTTTATTCTTTATTTTACACATTAATCTAAATCCCGATACCGATTCCCGATATCACAAAAATATCGGAACTCGGTATCGGAATTCCGATACCTCAAATATCGGCCGATACCCGATACTTGCGGTATCGGAATGCTCAACACTATTGTTTGCATCTTCCTCATCCACTTCATTCCTTGCCTGCCTTCCAATAAATCTACCCTTTGTTGTTTGCACCTCATCTTGTGTACGGTAGTCTTCCTGCACCGTGGTGGTCCCCCAGCCATCGCTTCAAGAACTACTCAGGAAATCCAGGCCTCACTCACATCAGTGTTTGTCATCCCTGTGTTGTCCATTTTTTTATTGGACAACACACAGATGCATTAAGTTCCATAGGTCTTTTTATATATCAGGATTTTTTTTGCTTATCGCTAGTCCACACAAAATAAACAGAGACATATTTTTCTTTGGTTCAATTTGTGGATCAGCCTCGCCTATTCAAGTGCCTGGATGAACGAAAAGAAAGGATGTCACACGTGCCGACCACGTAGCATCCGTGTGCTGTCTGTTTTTCACTGACTGGTTGTTAGGTCAAAGGTGGTGACACATTTTCTTTATCTAAACTATTAATATGGGCATACAGGCTATGCAATGAAAAAAGTTATCCCTGTATGTCTCATATCAGATGCCTTGTTGTTGATAAATCATATTTTATCACTTTTATATAAATGTTCTTTTCCAGGCTATGGGACAACTCTGCCTGGAAGATAACTCTGTCTCCGAGCTTATTTTACATAAAAGGAGCATTACCAGTGTGATGTGTAATGGTTACCAGTGTGATATGCAATGGTTACCAGTGTGATAAATAATGGTCGCTCTCTGCTCTCCTGATCTCACAGGAGAGCTGTGTGTGTTTATACCTGACAGATCTGCAGGTTTCTCTGAGCTTCAGCTTCCAGCTCACAGGTAGACAGGTTTGCAATATTGTTACAATACAGCAGAGCTCAGGGACAAGCAAAATATGTGTTTGTAAGAAGACAAAAGTGATTTGTCCTATTCCATGTTAGTTACTTGTCCTAACTCTGGTAACACCGTTTTCATGTAAAATAATCTCTTGGGTCTGAGTTGTCTTTCAGGCAGCGTCCTCCCCATAGCCTGGAAGAGTTCATTTACATATAAGAAAAACGTGGATTTTTCTGGAATAAGATCACAGATATCAAGGTATAATTTTATTCAGTTTCCTATGACCTACATACCCATCTAGATGGCATAGGTGGGACGATCCTATTGACATATTCCCTTTAAGAGAGCTTGGGAAACCTCCATCAGCTTTTTTTCTTTGCATGTTAGAAAAGCGGATGTCACATAGATGGTAGAAATGTACACGTGGACAAAAAACAGATTTAAAACAGATTCAGCACACTGATGAAAGAATGTCCTATTTTGTGGACCTGAGAATAATCACGGACATATGAATAAGGTCTTTCACAATGACTACATAGAACTAGATCAATAATGATTCAGAATGTGTTTTCTCACCAAGTCGGTCTGCAAGCTCAGCCTTGGTCATGACATCAATGTCTGCGTCGCTTAAAAGACTGCGTCCTGCATCCTGATTCAGACTACGTTCACTTCGCAGAGCACTGTTTTCGGCTTCTAGTCCACTCATCTGGCGTCGTAGGGCAATGATGTCATCTGCCATACGTTGCATGGCAAGGCGATAGTTTGCCAGCTCCTTATGGCGAGAAAAAGCAAAGGGTTTAATTTTGATTTATGAAACACTGATGAAGGCTTTGTAATAAATTGAGAAAAGTGCAATAGAATCATTTGTGCACACTTGAAAAAGACACAGAGACCCCAATGTTTTTTTCTTAAAAGGTTAATTAATGTACACAAGCATGTTTTTTGGTTTCATGTTATGTGAATCTTAAGAATTACTGCCATATAAATCTTATAGGAAAATATGCAACTTATGGAAACACCTATACAGAAGCAAACATTGCACCTATACATCCAGTATATGAGGGTTATTATTTATTATTTTAGTGCCATTTATTCCATGGCGCTTTACATGTGAAAACTAAAAGGGGTATACATAACAAAATCAAATACAATAATCTTGAACAAAACGAGTCACTGACTGAAACAGGAGGAGAGAGGACCCTGCCCACAAGGTATCACAATCTACAAGGGATGGGTAAGGATATAGTAGGTGAGGTGTTATGATCTGGTGGTTTAGGAACAACATGAGACAAGCTCTGAAGGAGGTGGTATCTGTACTGACCGCAACCCTGAACCTAGCAGCGCAACTAAAAATAGCCGTGGGGGGTACCTGACGCTCCCTAGACCCCTCGGCACAGCCTAAGATCTAACTTCCCCTAAAGATGGAAACAGGAAACCTATCTTGCCTCAGAGAAAATCCCCAAAGGAAAGATAGCCCCCCACAAATATTGACGGTGAGAGGAGGGGAAAATAACATACGCAGAAATGAAATCAGATTTTAGCATAGGAGGCCAGTCTAGCTTGATAGATAGGACAGGAAAGGATACTGTGCGGTCAGTATAAAAACTACAAAACAATCCACACAGAGTTTACAAAATCTCCACACCTGACTAAAGGTGTGGAGGGTAAATCTGCTTCCCAGAGCTTCCAGCTAACAGAAATAATCCATACTGACAAGCTGGACAAATATAGAATGCACAGAACAATAAGTCCACAACATGTGGACTGAAATGAGCAAAGCCAGAACTTATCTTTGCAGAACTGGTCAGGAAACCAGGAGAATCCAAGCAGAGATGTGAATCCAGCCAGGAAACATTGACAAGTGGCACAGGCTGAAGAAAGAGCCAGACTTAAATAGCGGAGCAGAAGAGACGATAAGTGGAGGCTGCTGATGACAGCTAACTCCAAGGAGCAGCCATACCACTAGAAACCACAAGAGGGAGCCCAAGAGCAGAACTCACAAAAGTGCCACTTACAACCACCGGAGGGAGCCCAAGAGCGGAATTCACAACAGTACCCCCCCTTGAGGAGGGGTTACCGAACCCTCACCAGAGCCCCCAGGCCGATCAGGACGAGCCAAGTGAAAAGCACGAACCAAATCGGTAGCATGGACATCGGAGGCAACAAACCAAGAATTATCCTCCTGGCCATAACCCTTCCACTTGACAAGATACTGAGGCCTCCGCCTCGAAAAATGAGAATCCAAAATCTTCTCAACCTCATATTCCAACTCTCCCTCAACCAACACCGGGGCAGGAGGGTCAACCGAGGGAACAACGGGCACCACATATCTCCGCAACAAAGATCTATGGAAAACATCATGAATGGCAAAAGAGGCAGGAAGAGCCAAACGATAAGACACCGGATTAATAATTTCAGAAATTTTATAAGGACCAATAAACCGAGGCTTAAACTTAGGAGAAGAAACCTTCATAGGAACATGACGAGAAGACAACAAAACCAAATCCCCCACACGAAGCCGGGGACCAACACGCCGACGGCGGTTAGCAAAACGTTGAGCCCTTTCCTGAGACAACGTCAAATTGTCCACCACATGAGTCCAAATCTGCTGCAGCCTGTCCACCACAGAATTAACACCAGGACAATCAGAAGACTCAACCTGCCCCGAAGAAAAACGAGGATGAAAACCAAAATTACAAAAGAAAGGTGAAACCAAAGTAGCCGAACTAGCCCGATTATTAAAGGCAAACGTGGCCAACGGCAAGAAAGACACCCAATCATCCTGATCAGCAGACACAAAGCATCTCAAAAAGGTCTCCAAGGTCTGATTAGTTCGCTCAGTTTGGCCATTAGTCTGAGGATGAAACGCCAAAGAAAAAGATAAATCAATGCCCATCCTAGCACAAAAGGCCCGCCAAAATCTAGAGACAAACTGAGAACCTCTGTCAGACACAATATTCTCCGGAATGCCATGCAAACGAACCACATGCTGAAAAAACAATGGAACCAGATCTGAGGAGGAAGGCAACTTAGGCAAAGGTACCAGATGGACCATTTTAGAGAACCGGTCACAAACAACCCAGATAACAGACATCTTCTGGGAAACAGGAAGATCCGAAATAAAATCCATGGAAATATGCGTCCAGGGCCTCTCAGGGACCGGCAAAGGCAAAAGCAACCCACTAGCGCGGGAACAGCAAGGCTTGGCCCAAGCGCAAGTCCCACAGGACTGCACAAAAGCACGCACATCGCGAGACAAGGAAGGCCACCAAAAGGACCTAGCAACCAAATCTCTGGTACCAAAAATCCCAGGATGACCAGCCAACACTGAACAATGAACCTCAGAAATTACCTTACTTGTCCATCTATCAGGAACAAACAGCTTCCCCACTGGACAGCGGTCAGGCCTATCAGCCTGAAATTCCTGAAGCACCCGCCGCAAATCAGGGGAGATAGCAGAAAGAATCACCCCCTCCTTAAGAATGCCAACCGGCTCCAGGACTCCAGGAGAATCAGGCGAAAAACTCCTAGAGAGGGCATCAGCCTTAACATTCTTAGATCCTGGAAGATACGAGACCACAAAATCAAAACGGGAGAAAAACAGGGACCATTGAGCCTGTCTAGGATTCAGCCGCTTGGCCGACTCGAGGTAAATCAGATTCTTATGATCGGTCAGGACCACAACACGGTGTTTAGCTCCCTCAAGCCAATGTCGCCACTCCTCAAACGCTCACTTCATAGCCAACAACTCCCGATTGCCGACATCATAATTGCGTTCCGCAGGCAAAAACTTTCTGGAAAAAAAAGCACACGGTTTCATCAAAGAACCATCAGACTCCCTCTGAGACAAAATGGCCCCTGCCCCAATCTCAGAAGCGTCGACCTCAACCTGAAAAGGAAGAGAAACATCCGGTTGATGCAACACAGGGGCAGAAGTAAATCGGCGTTTAAGCTCCTGAAAGGCCTCAACAGCCTCAGAGGACCAATTCGTCACATCAGCGCCTTTCTTCGTCAAATCAGTAAGGGGCTTAACCACACTGGAAAAGTTGGCAATGAAACGGCGATAGAAATTAGCAAAGCCCAAACATTTTTGAAGACCCTTCACAGATGTGGGTTGGATCCAGTCATGAATAGCTTGGACCTTAACAGGATCCATTTCTATAGACGAGGGAGAAAAAATAAAACCCAAAAAAGAGACCTTCTGAACTCCGAATAGGCACTTAGACCCCTTCACAAATAAAGCATTATCACGAAAGATCTGGAACACCATCCTGACCTGCTTCACATGAGACTCCCAATCGTTGGAAAAAATCAAAATATCATCCAAATATACGACCATGAATTTATCAAGATAATTGCAGAAAATATCATGCATGAAAGACTGGAACACAGATGGAGCATTAGAGAGCCCAAATGGCATCACAAGGTATTCAAAATGGCCTTCGGGCGTATTAAATGCAGTTTTCCATTCGTCACCCTGTTTAATACGAACAAGATTATATGCCCCTCGGAGGTCAATCTTAGTAAACCAACTAGCCCCCTTAATCTGAGCAAACAAATCAGTAAGCAAAGGCAAGGGGTATTGGAATTTGACCGTGATCTTATTAAGAAGACGATAATCAATACAGGGTCTCAAGGAGCCATCCTTCTTAGCAACAAAAAAGAAACCCGCTCCCAATGGTGACGAAGAGGGCCGAATATGCCCTTTCTCCAAAGATTCCTTAACATAGCTCCGCATGGTGGCATGCTCTGGCACAGACAGATTGAAAAGTCGGCCCTTAGGGAACTTACAACCAGGAATCAAGTTAATAGCACAATCACAGTCCCTGTGCGGAGGAAGGGAACTGGACTTGGGCTCATCAAATACATCCTGGAAATCCGTCAAAAACTCAGGGACCTCAGAAGAGGGGGAAGAGGAAATTGACATCAAAGGAACGTCACTATGTACTCCTCGACAACCCCAACTAGTCACCGACATAGTTTTCCAATCCAGCACCGGATTATGTTCCTGTAACCATGGAAATCCCAGTACAACAACATCATGCAGGTTATGCAACACCAGAAAACGGCAATCTTCCTGATGTGCAGGAGCCATGTACATAGTCATCTGTGTCCAGTACTGAGGTTTATCCTTGGCCAAGGGTGTAGCATCAATGCCCCTCAAAGCAATAGGGCTCTGCAAAGGCTGCAAGGAAAAACCACAGCGCCTGGCGAATTCTAAGTCCATTAAGTTCAGGGCTTCGCCTGAATCCACAAATGCCATGACAGAAAAGGACGACAATGAGCAAATCAGGGTCACAGATAAGAGAAATTTAGGCTGTATAGTACTAATGGTAACAGACCTAGCGACTCTCTTAGTACGCTTAGGGCAATCAGAGATAACATGAGCTGAATCACCACAGTAAAAACACAGCCTATTCTGATGTCTGAATTCCTCCCGTTCTATTCTAGTCAAAATCCTATCACATTGCATAGGTTCAGGACTATGCTCAGAGGATACTGCCATATGGTGCACAGCTTTGCGCTCGCGCAGACGCCGATCAATCTGAATGGCTAGAGACATAGATTCGCTCAAACCGGCAGGCGTAGGAAAGCCCACCATAACATCTTTAAGGGTTTCAGAAAGACCTTTTCTGAAAATAGCAGCCAGAGCCTCTTCATTCCATTTAGTGAGCACAGACCATTTTCTAAATTTCTGGCAGTATAACTCTGCCGCTTCCTGACCTTGACACAAGGCCAACAGGGTTTTTTCTGCATGATCCACAGAATTAGGTTCGTCATACAATAATCCGAGCGCTTGAAAAAATGCATCTACATTCAATAATGCCGGATCCCCTGTTTCAAGAGAAAAATCCCAGTCTTGAGGGTCACCACGCAGCAAGGATGTGATGATTTTCACCTGCTGAATGGGATCACCAGAAGAACGGGGTTTCAAAGCAAAAAACAATTTGCAGTTATTTTTAAAGTTCAAAAACTTGGATCTGTCCCCAAAAAACAAATCAGGAGTAGGAAATCTGGGCTCTAAAGCCGGAGTCTGGACAACATAGTCCTGGATACTCTGTACTCTTGCAGCAAGTTGATCCACACGAGAAAACAAACCCTGAACATCCATGCCAAAACATATATCCTGAACCACCAAGATATCAAGAGGAAAAAAAAAGACAAACCAAAGCACAGAAAAAAAAATGGTTCAGAACTTTCTTTTCCTTCTTTTGAGATACATTTAATTCATTTTTGGCCACTTGTACTGTTATGATCTGGTGGTTTAGGAACAACATGAGACAAGCTCTGAAGGAGGTGGTATCTGTACTGACCGCAACCCTGAACCTAGCAGCGCAACTAAAAATAGCCGTGGGGGGTACCTGACGCTCCCTAGACCCCTCGGCACAGCCTAAGATCTAACTTCCCCTAAAGATGGAAACAGGAAACCTATCTTGCCTCAGAGAAAATCCCCAAAGGAAAGATAGCCCCCCACAAATATTGATGGTGAGAGGAGGGGAAAATAACATACGCAGAAATGAAATCAGATTTTAGCATAGGAGGCCAGTCTAGCTTGATAGATAGGACAGGAAAGGACACTGTGCGGTCAGTATAAAAACTACAAAACAATCCACACAGAGTTTACAAAATCTCCACACCTGACTAAAGGTGTGGAGGGTAAATCTGCTTCCCAGAGCTTCCAGCTAACAGAAATAATCCATACTGACAAGCTGGACAAATATAGAATGCACAGAACAATAAGTCCACAACATGTGGACTGAAATGAGCAAAGCCAGAACTTATCTTTGCAGAACTGGTCAGGAAACCAGGAGAATCCAAGCAGAGATGTGAATCCAGCCAGGAAACATTGACAAGTGGCACAGGCTGAAGAAAGAGCCAGACTTAAATAGCGGAGCAGAAGAGACGATAAGTGGAGGCAGCTGATGACAGCTAACTCCAAGGAGCAGCCATACCACTAAAAACCACAAGAGGGAGCCCAAGAGCAGAACTCACAAAAGTGCCACTTACAACCACCGGAGGGAGCCCAAGAGCGGAATTCACAACAGTGAGGGTAGAGTTGGTTGTGCAGCGGTATGGTGGATAGGGGGTTACAGTAGGTTGTCGGAAGAGGTAGGTCTTCAAGTTCCCTTTGAAGGTTTCCACTGTATGCGAGAGTCTGTTATGTTTGGGTAGAGAGATCTAAAGTATGGGGGATGCGCGGGAGAAAGCTTTTATGCGATTGAGAGAAGAGGAGATAAGAGGGGAGTAGAGAAGGAGATCTTATGAAGATTGGAGGTTGCGTGCGAGTAAATACTAAGAGACTAGATCACAGATGTATGTAGTAGACAGGTTGTATATGGCTTTGTATGCCAAGGTTAGGGTTTTGAACTGAAGTCCCTGGGCAACTGGGAGCCAGTGAACCAATTGACAGTGAGGAGAGGCCAGGGAATAGCGGGGGGATGGGTGGATTAGTCGGGCAATGGAGTTTAGGATAGAATAGAGGGGTGCAAGAGTGTTAGAGGGGAGGCCACAAAGCAGGAGGTTGCAGTAGTCGAGGCAGGAGATGCTGAGGGCATGCGCTAGTTTTTTGCAGAGTCTTGGTTCAGGAATGTCCGGATGCAATAGATATTTTTGAGTTGGAATCATCAGGAAGTGGAAAGGGTTTGGATGTGTGGTTTCATGGAAAGATCAGAGTCAAGGGACTGGGGAGAGTTGGAAGCCATTGAGTTTGATGGATAGGTCTGTTGGTGGGGTTGAGTGAAATGGTGGAAAGATGATGAATTCTGTTTTGGAGAAGAGTAGGGGGCCTAGGACTGAACCTTGGGGGACACCGACAGATTGGGGGAGAGGAGAGGTTGTAGTGTGTGAGTGGGAGACACTGAATGTCAGGTCTGTTAGGTATGAGGAGATCCAATACAGGGCCAAGTCAGTGATGAAAGAAAGACACAGACTCCTATAATATTCTTAATTAGACCTTACTTACAACCTCGCCCATTCCCCCAATGCCCTCGTCATCTGTAAAAGAGGTAAAAAAAAAAAAAAACAACAATATTCCTCACCTTTCCGCAGAAATGCTCTTAATCCATTTGTCCCAAGGCATGTTCAGCTCTGCTACATCTAGATGGCAGACTGCATGATGCAACCATGCTGCCTGTCATCCAGCAGAGAAACTGACCACCATGTGTGAACTGCTATTCCCTTTCTGAGGGCACCGCGAGCATGGAAAGTTCACCTGCTCGCGGTGCCGTCTGACAGGTCCTGCGAGTTCACGGCCAATGAACTCACTTTACCTATGTGATGATGGCGCGAGCGAGGTCGTAAGTATGGTTTAATTAAGAATATTAAAAGGAGTCAGTGTCTTTCTTTCAATTAAAGGACTTTTTTCTGGGTGTCTGTGTTTTCTTACAATGTGACTATGGGGCTAGTAATGGGGGCATATAATTGAAGCCTCTCCATTAGTAACCTCAGGGCTTGATGTTACCTGACAATGCAAAGGTGACATCAACACCACCCAAACTTAACATCAGCCCGCAGCTGTCTGCATAGCCTTTGTTGGTTATTAATTATAGGGGGACTCCACATCATTTTTTTGGGGGGGTGGTCCCTCATTTTGGTAGCCAGTAAAGGCTAATTATACAGCTATGAGCTGATATTAATAGCCTGGGAAGCTCCATGTTTATTACCCCCTTCCCAGGCTATCAATATCGGCCCCCAGCCGTCGGTTTCCCCTCTGCTGGTTATGACAATTGCATGGGAGCCCACGCCATTTTTGTCTGAAAAATAATATTTTATTAATTAAATACATGTCCAGTAATTTGCACACACACTGTACTAATTGTATTTGTCACAAACATCTATATATCTATCTATTCTATATGTATTTACTGTATATAATCCATCTCTTCTATCCTGTCGGCTCCTGCAGTGATTTCACACTACACGGCAGATGAATTGCCGGCTTTTCTTGTATCTATCTATCTATCTATCTATCTATCTATCTATCTATCTATCTATCTATCTATCTATCTATCTATCTATCCATGATATATATATTATATACATACAGTGATGTGAGCTGCCCCATAGATTAACACTGGTCTGAGTGCTATGCAATGTTTTCTTGCATAGCCCTTGCCCATATTCTATGGTAGTGTGACGCCAGCTTAAAGTTACTACTGTTCTAGACTGTGTTGTGTGTGCTTTTATACTACCCCAAGGGAAGAATACCTGCTACCAGGGCCATAACATAAGTTATCCTGAGGATTGTGCCTACCTTGCAGAACTGGGGCATCTATTACATGTATTATGGCATGGCTGCATGCATGTGGCACAACTATTTTTACCACCATGCTTAAAGGGTTGTCCAGTTAAAACCTATTCATGGGATAGGTGATAACTTTCTAACTGATGGATGTCCCAGTGTTGGAAATTGTATTGATCGGAAGATAGGAAAATTTTTATCCCCTATCTTAACCTCAATCTTCGCGATTCCCTTTGTCCCCATTACAAAATGCCACCTCTCCATTAATTCATTATGGTGCTGCGAGAAAAGGCCATCACAGTGCTTGGCAGCCAGAAAGGGAAAGGATGGAGCAACGGTTTAGCATACATCCTGCTGCTTCATTGAATGGGGTTAAAAGTTCCATGTTCTCCTGATAAGTGCGGGTGTCAATGGTCGGTCCCTCACCAATCTAGGAGTTATGACTTTCCCCATGAATAGGTGTTAACTTTTTTCTCTTGGCAACCCCTTTAACTGCTTAGTATTTTTGAAAATGACTGCAGTGCCAATAGCAGCCAGAAGATGGAGATCCTATACTTTCTATATAGCATACAGAGTATTATGATGAAAAAAAATTTTTTTTTTTTACAACTACGTCAAATATTAAAAAAAACCACATGATTTATGACAGCCTTCCAAGTGATTGTTTACGTCAATTAAAGCCTTTATAAATTTTGCAATAATCACAGCACCATAAAGGCATCTAACATTACCAGTTAAGAATCAATGCTACTCTCCTTCTAATATAGCAGTTATAGTAATTAAAAGCTGTTGATTTGGGTTCTGTATTTTGCTAGGAAGGACACAGAAAATGTAAGTCACGTGTGGATTATTTCTGTATTGAGTAGGAAAATGCACTTATTTAATTGATATAGAATAACAGAAAAAAAACAGTCCTTCTGCCTCATGTCAATGCATTGAAGCATAGGGGGAATATAGATGTATGTGTCAAGATAAGCAGAGCTTTCATTTGATATAAACGGTTTATTATTGCTATTATAAAACACACATATGTACAGATTCTGCACTTACTTGTTCTTGATGATCCATCACGGGGTCCGTAGTCTCAACCACATTATTGCTAAGTGAAATTAGAAATACTTTAACTCAAATGTTCCCTGGGGCATAATAACAATAAAAATAATAATAATTTTATTTCATAGCACCAACATATTTTGCAGCACTTTATCAGTCAGAGCGGGGGTGGACACACCATTAGTGCAACCTCTACAGCTGCACAGGGGCCCAAGAGATATGGGGCCCGCTGTCACTTCTAATGCTGCATGCAGCTTTAGACACAGACATCAAAAGAATTATTGGACTGTAAATGGCCCTTATATTGTTCTTGCCAAGAGCCCTTTTCTGTCTGTGTCACTCCCTGAATCTGAGGGCACATGTACAAACAATATCAGGTGTTACTACAGTATGCAATGCCTATCAGTTCACAATTCAACAAGAGAAGCGAGGGTCCTGCTCACAGGAGCTTACAATCTAGAAGATAGATGAGGATGAGAAGTAATATATATATATATATATATATATATATATATATATTTTTTTTTTAAAGTCTAAATGAGGACTCGTTCTTCAATCATCTAAGATACTAATGGGAGCACTTAACTCCCAGCATGGCGTCATGATTTGATAGGCATTGATTGTTCTTACTGAGTTAGTAGAGCATAGTCCAGCATCAACACAAAGCATAAAAGCATATCAAGCAGAGAAACTTTAAGGAGTGACCCACATGACCTACGCGTTTCAGAAAACTGCAGGATGCTTAACCATAGCAATCACTGATTAGGCTTCTAGGCCTTACCTCAGGTATTGGGGAGCGAGGTTTGTGTTGGACTGTTGTGGTCGATCCATTGGATCAGAGGTCTTTCGTTCCCTTGTCTGTTGAACCCATGGGTCCGGAAGAATATCAGCCAAAGCATTATAGGAGGGCAGAGGAAGTACGTCTTTCTGTAGCTAAAAAATAAAGAGCAGGACCAGTAAATGAAATGAACACAGAATCATTTGCGATAACATGTATACCAAATGGTCATACTTACAGAGGAAGAGTATGGTCTATAAAAGCTATCCATCCATGAGAAGTAGCAGACCCTCTTAACCTGTAAGTTGGTGACGTGACAGTTGTGTTTGTGTTGGTGACAGTAAGTTGTGTTATATTGAGTATACTGATACGTAAGTGTGGAAGCTCCACGAATGTGATGCAAGGAGGATAGCTGTGCACCTAACCCTGTACTAATGAGAGACAGCAGCACTTAACTCTGTGTTGCTACTAACTCCGACCCAAACACACAGCCTCCTCCCTTCACCAAATAGCAACCGCAGCTCTCATACTACTCACCTTACGCGAAGTAGCCAGTGTGGAGGGCAGTCAATAGGGCACGCTGGTA
Source organism: Ranitomeya imitator (assembly GCF_032444005.1). Lineage (NCBI taxonomy): Eukaryota > Metazoa > Chordata > Amphibia > Anura > Dendrobatidae > Ranitomeya > Ranitomeya imitator. Next base: position 441,601,616 of record NC_091285.1, read on the forward strand.
TGCGGCAGGGCATCCACGCCCTGTCCTCCTCCTTGTTTACTTATGTTTCCTATAATTCCTCCCCTCCTTACAGAGTATTACGTCTTCTCGAGCTATCGGTCCTGTCCATCTATACAAATATGTTCAGTACAGCAGTCTTCTAAATATAACTTCTTGCCCATCAATTTGACATTATATCACTATTACTAGTTTTCCTGAAGCATGATAAATCCCCTTACACTTCATGGACTTCACCTTCGCTGTGCATGCAGGTTGTCACAACACCGACTCTCCCTGGAAACTGTCACTATGAGGAAGAGGGCAGGACATGGACGCTAGTCTGTCTGGAGACAATGCCACTAACCCTGGGCTGGTAACCGCTCTGCTGATGCATCACTTACAATTACATGCAGACATACAACCATGATGTGATTACGGCAATGTCCTCTCTAGAATATTAGTAACTGATTTATGGCCTGCAATCATTTAAAACCAAACAACAAAACTTAGTATAGTTTTTATATTAGGTGAAAATGAGAAAAAACAAACAAACAGAAATGCAAAAAAAAAAAAACCATATAAATGTAAACAGAAATCATCTGCATGTAGATTTTTTTTGTGGAAGCAGTAAAGTAAAAATCTAAAAAAAAACAGCATTCTCGTAGTTTTGCAAAAATGCAGTATTTTGTGTTTTTTTCTGGTGTTTTTTGCATTTTTTTGTGGTTGCTGGCTGTATATTAATGTGGAAAATATGAGTCCACATATTTGGCGTGATTTTTAATCATGAGGTTTTTTTAGTTTTTTTTCAAAACACTATATGATCTATTTCGTCAATGTGTCTTCCTATAGGCATCTCCAGAAATGCATGTGTTTTCTCCCCCTGTACAATTCTCTCTCACCCTGAACTACTTGTTGAAATGCCTAAAAATCATAGGAGGGTATTTTTTTTTTTCAATCTAGAAAAAAAATGTGCAAAAACTGTGTGACGGAAGTCTAAAGACTAAAATAACGCAATTATTTGCAATAAACGTATTTAAAAAAACATAATAACCAATAAAATATCTGGTAAGAAAGAGAAGAGGAAGAAAAAATGTAAGTTAACAAATGTTCTCTGGTTTCAGGATGCATAATTCCCTTTCCAAGCTTCTCAAATGTAATTATAATTAAGCGGCATGGCATCATTATTATATGTAACATTATCCATATGCATATGGGTATCAACTGCATTGCTTGGTGTATTAACAGCTGGAACTGCAGTCAAAATCCAGTCCTGTAGTATTTTATCTTGCTATATAAAAATTTCTTACTATTTTATTATAATTTGTTCATGGGTAGATCTATAGTTAGCCCAAAATAGTATATCATAGGGTATTCATGCCCCATATAAGGCCTTTATTATGCCCTGGACCTTCTTCCAATATTTAACATATGCATACCTTATTCTTGTAACTGTAAGGGTGTGATAGGGACTGTCATGTGCCTTCCCTCCTGTCAGACATTTGTAAAATCTGTGTTATGAAATGTAATTTTATTGTATTCTGTGGAGTAATTTAGTATGTGAAAATGCATAGAATCTTATAAGCACTAATGTGTGTGGTTCCTGTAATAAAATGTACCCAATGTACAATGTTAGTAATGTGTAATTTATCGGGAAAGTATAGAGCTAGATTTAGGACACAACATTTAGTATAAGGCTTAGAAGTTAGATTAAGAAAGGGAAATATGCAGTGGTGGGCAAATTAGTAGTAGGAAGTAGTTCACAGGCTAGGATACAGTTTGTGACCAGCCCAGCATGGGAGGGGATTAGTCATACAAAAAGGGGAGCATTTCTTGATTAGATTAGAGATAGTGTTAGTGAGAGTTCAAGGCCAGAGGGTTGGAGGCATGTGAAGTACGTATTGTTCTGGCAGTATGAGAATGTTGGCAACTTTCTTTGGACACTCCTGAAACGTCTGGAGTAGATGACCCGAACATGGCACTAGGAAGAGTGCCTTATTCACTTCCAACAAGTGGAAGCCGGACAGGTAAACGTGTGAGGGAGACTGGGTTGAAGAATTCTTCGGAGCTGAACAGAAGATCCCAGGGGCTGAAGGAAAGAGTAAGGCCCCTTTCACACATCGTTTTTTTGCCGTCAGTCACAATCCGTTGGCTCAACGGATCGACGGATCCATCGCAGATTCTGAAAAACTGATGCGACTGATCCATTTTTTGGATGGATCCGACTAGCGGATCTGGCTAATTGGATCAGAGCATGCTCAGTTTAAAAAAACGGAATCCATCATTGGATTCGTCATTTGACAGATCCGGCGCCATTGGATTCCATTCCATTCTAATGACGGACGACAACGGATCCGTTGCTGTCCGTTTTTTCGACGTACACAGAAAAAGTTAATTTGTCCGTTGTCTCTGACTGCCAGACAAACAATTTTCGACGGATCCGGCGAACGACGGATGAAACGTGAGGCCATCTGTCGCAATCCGTCGTTAATACAAGTCTATGAGAAAAAACTGATGACTGATGCCACCGGATCCATTTTTTTAAAAATTTGACTGCGACTGATGCCAAAAAACTGATGTGTGAAAGGGGCCTAAGCGAAGGGACAGTTCAGGTTGAACAAAAGAAAAACATGAAAATGTTATGTGCTTTGGCATCAATTGAACTCGGACTGTTAACCCCTTCATGACCCAGCCTATTTTGACCTTAAAGACCTTGCCGTTTTTTGCAATTCTGACCAGTGTCCCTTCATGAGGTAATAACTCAGGAACGCTTCAATGGATCCTAGCGGTTCTGAGATTGTTTTTTCGTGACATATTGGGCTTCATGTTAGTGGTAAATTTAGGTCAATAAATTCTGTGTTTATTTGTGATAAAAACGGAAATTTGGCGAAAATTTTGAAAATTTCGCAATTTTCACATTTTGAATTTTTATTCTGTTAAACCAGAGAGTTATGTGACACAAAATAGTTAATAAATAACATTTCCCACACGTCTACTTTACATCAGCACAATTTTGGAAACAAAATTTTTTTTTGCTAGGAAGTTATAAGGGTTAAAATTTGACCAGCGATTTCTCATTATGACAACGAAATTTACAAAACCATTTTTTTTAGGGACCACCTCACATTTGAAGTCAGTTTGAGGGGTCTATATGGCTGAAAATACCCAAAAGTGACACCATTCTAAAAACTGCACCCCTCAAGGTGCACAAAACCACATTCAAGAAGTTTATTAACCCTTCAGGTGCTTCACAGCAGCAGAAGCAACATGGAAGGAAAAAATGAACATTTAACTTTTTAGTCACAAAAATGATTTTTCAGCAACAATTTTTTTATTTTCCCAATGGTAAAAGGAGAAACTGAACCACGTACGTTGTTGTCCAATTTGTCCTGAGTACGCTGATACCTCATATGTGGGGGTAAACCACTGTTTGGGCGCACGGCAGGGCTTGGAAGGGAAGGAGCGCCATTTGACTTTTTGAATGAAAAATTGGCTGCACTCTTTAGCGGACACCATGTCACATTTGGAGAGCCCCCGTGTGCCTAAAAATTGGAGCTCCCCCACAAGTGACCCCATTTTGGAAACTAGACGCCCCAAGGAACTTATCTAGATGCATAGTGAGCCCTTTAAACCCCCAGGTGCTTCACAAATTGATCCGTAAAAATGAAAAAGTACTTTTTTTTCACAAAAAAATTCTTTTAGCCTCAATTTTTTCATTTTCACATGGACAACAGGATAAAATGGATCCTAAAATTTGTTTGGCAATTTCTCCTGAGTACACCGATACTTCACATGTGGGGGTAAACCACTGTTTGGGCACATGGTAAGGCTCGGAAGGGAAGGAGCGCCATTTGACTTTTTGAATGAAAAATTATCTCCATCGATAGCGGACACCATGTCGCGTTTGGAGAGACCCTGTGTGCTTAAACATTGGAGCTCCCCCACAAGTGACCCCATTTTGGAAACTGGACCCCCCAAGGAACTTATCTAGATGCCTAGTGAGCACTTTAAACCCTCAGGTGCTTCACAAATTGATCCGTAAAAATGAAAAAGTACTTTTTTTTCACAAAAAATTTATTTTCGCCTCAATTTTTTCATTTTCACATGGGCAATAGGATAAAATGGATCCTAAAATTTGTTGAGCAATTTCTCCCGAGTACGCCGATACCTCATATGTGGGGGTAAACGACTGTTTGGGCACACGGCAGGGCTCGGAAGGGAAGGCGCGCCTTTTAACTTTTTGAATGGAAAATTAGCTCCAATTGTTAGCGGACACCATGTCGCATTTGGAGAGCCCCTGTGTGCCTATGCAATGGAGCTCCCCCACAAGTGACCCCATTTTGGAAACTAGACCCCCCAAGGAACTTATCTAGATGCATACTGAGCACTTTAAACCCCCAGGTGCTTCACAGAAGTTTATAATGCAGAGCCATGAAAATAAAAAATAATTTTTCTTTTCTCAAAAATGATTTTTTAGCCTGGAATTTCCTATTTTGCCAATGGTAATAGGAGAAATTGGACCACAAATGTTGTTGTCCAGTTTGTCCTGAGTATGCAGATACCCCATATGTGGGGGTAAACCACTGTTTGGGCGCACGGCAGGGCTCAGAAGGGAAGGCACGCCATTTGGCTTTTTAAATGGAAAATTATCTCCAATCATTAGCGGACACCATGTCGCGTTTGGAGAGCCCCTGTGTGCCTAAACATTGGAGATCCCCCACAAATTACCCCATTTTGGAAACTAGACCCCCAAAGGAACTAATCTAGATGTGTAGTGAGCACTTTGAACCCTCAAGTGCTTCACAGAAGTTTATAACGCAGAGCCATGAAAATAAAAAAAAAAAATTATTTTCTCAAAAATGAATTTTAGCCCGCAATTTTTTATTTTCCCAAGGGTAACAGGAGAAATTTGACCCCAAAAGTTGTTGTCCAGTTTCTCCTGAGTACGCTGATACCCCATATGTGGGGGTAAACCACTGTTTAGGCACATGCTGGGGCTCGGAAGTGAAGTAGTGACGTTTTGAAATGCAGACTTTGATGGAATGCTCTGCGGGCGTCACGTTGCGTTTGCAGAGCCCCTGATGTGGCTAAACAGTAGAAACCCCCCACAAGTGACCCCATTTTGGAAACTAGACCCCGAAAGGAACTTATTTAGATGTGAGGTGAGCACTTTGAACCCCCAAGTGCTTCACAGAAGTTCATAACACAGAGCAGTGAAAATAATAAATACGTTTTCTTTCCTCAAAAATAATTTTTTAGCCCAGAATTTTTTATTTTCCCAAGGGTTACAGGAGAAATTGGACCACAAAAGTTGTTGTCCAGTTTCTCCTGAGTACGCTGATACCCCATGTGTGGGGGTAAACCACTGTTTGGGCACACGTGGGGGCTCAGAAGGGAAGTAGTGACTTTTGAAATGCAGACTTTGATGGAATGGTCTGCGGGCGTCACATTGCGTTTGCAGAGCCCCTGGTGTGCCTAAACAGTAGAAACCCCCCACAAGTGACCCCATTTTGGAAACTAGACCCCCAAAGGAACTTATCTAGATGTGTGGTGAGCACTTTCAACCCCCAAGTGCTTTACAGAAGTTTATAACGCAGAGCCGTGAAAATAATAAATACGTTTTCTTTCCTCAAAAATAATTTTTTAGCCCAGAATTTTTTATTTTCCCAAGGGTTACAGGAGAAATTGGACCGCAAAAGTTGTTGTCCAGTTTCTCCTGAGTACGCTGATGCCCCATGTGTGGGGGTAAACCACTGTTTGGGCACACGTGGGGGCTCAGAAGGGAAGTAGTGACTTTTGAAATGCAGACTTTGATGGAATGGTCTGCGGGCGTCACGTTGCGTTTGCAGAGCCCCTGGTGTGCCTAAACAGTAGAAACCCCCCACAAGTGACCCCATTTTGGAAACTAGACCCCCCAAGGAACTTATCTAGATATGTGGTGAGCACTTTGAACCCCCAAGTGCTTCACAGACGTTTACAACGCAGAGCCGTGAAAATAAAAAATCATTTTTCTTTCCTCAAAAATGATGTTTTAGCAAGCAATTTTTTATTTTCTCAAGGGTAACAGGAGAAATTGGACCCCAGTAATTGTTGCGCAGTTTGTCCTGAGTATGCTGGTACCCCATATGTGGGGGTAAACCACTGTTTGGGCACACGTCGGGGTTCGGAAGTGAGGGAGCACCATTTGAATTTTTGAATACAAGATTGGCTGGAATCAATGGTGGCGCCATGTTGCGTTTGGAGACCCCCTGAAGTGCCTAAACAGTGGAAACCCCTCAATTCTACCTCCAACACACCCCTAACCCTTATCCCAACTGTAGCCGTAACCCTAATCACAACCCTAACCCCAACACACCCCTAACCACAACCCTAACCCCAACACACCCCTAACCCTAACCACAACCCTAATTCCAACCCAACTCTAAGGCTATGTGCCAACGTTGCGGATTCGTATGAGATTTTTCAGCATCATTTTTGAAAAATCCGCGGGTAAAAGGCACTGCGTTTTACCTGTGGATTTACCGTGGATTTCCAGTGTTTTTTGTGCGGATTTCACCTGTGGATTCCTATTGAGGAACAGGTGTAAAACGCTGCGGAATCCGCACAAAGAATTGGCATGCTGCGGAAAATACAACGCAGCGTTCCCGCGCGGTATTTTCTGCACCATGGGCACAGCGGATTTGGTTTTCCATATGTTTACATGGTACTGTAAACCCGATGGAACACTGCTGCGAATCCGCAGCGGCCAATCCGCACCGTGTGCACATAGCCTAATTCTAAAGGTATGTGCACACGCTGCGGAAAACGCTGCGGATCCGCAGCAGTTTCCCATGAGTGTACAGTTCAATGTGAACCTATGGGAACCAAAAATCGCTGTACACATGCTGCGGAAAAACTGCACGGAAACGCAGCGGTTTACATTCCGCAGCATGTCACTTCTTTCTGCGGATTCCGCAGCGGTTTTAGAACTGCTCCAATAGAAAATCGCAGTTGTAAAACCGCAGTGAAATGCGCAGAAAAACCGCGGTAAATCCACGATAAATCGGCAGCGGTTTAGCACTGTGGATTTTTCAAATCCGCTGCGGAAAAATCCGCATAGGACCAGAATACGTGTGCACATACCGAAACCCTAACCCTAGCCCTAACCCTACCCCTAACCCTAACCCTAACCCTAGCCCTAACCCTACCCCTACCCCTAACCCTAGCCCTAACCCTACCCCTACCCCTAACCCTACCCCTAACCCTAACCCTACCCCTAACCCTAACCCTACCCCTAACTCTACCCCTAACCCTAACCCTTAGTGAAAAAAAAAAAAAATCTTTATTTTTTTTATTGTCCCTATCTATGGGGGTGACAAAGGGGGGGGTCATTTACTATTTTTTTTATTTTTATCACTGAGATATATCCTATCTCAGTGATCAAAATTCACTCTGGAACGAATCTGCCGGCCGGCAGATTCGGCGGGCGCACTGCACATGCGCCCGCCATTTTGGAAGATGGCGGCGCCCAGGAAAGAAGACGGACGGACCTCGGGCGGCCAGGTAAGTATAAGGGGGGGGAGATCAGGGCACGGGGGGGGCGTCGGAGCACGGGGGGGTGGATCGGATCATGGGGGGGGTGGATCGGAACACGGGAGGGAGGATTGGAGCACGGGGAAGGATTGGAGCACGGGGTGAGGGATCGCTGTGCGGGGGGGGTGGATCGGAGCACGGGGGGGGGTCGCTGTGTGCGGGGGGGGGATCGGAGTACGGGGGGGTTTGATTGCAGCACAGGGGGTGTGATTGGTGCACGGGGAAGCGGACAGGAGGACGGGGGAGCGGAGCACAGGACGGAGGGGAGCGGACCACAGATCGGGGGGTTGGGGGGGCGATCGGAGGGGTGGGGTGGGTGCACATAAGTGTTTCCAGCCATGGCCGATGATATTGCAGCATCGGCCATGGCTGGATTGTAATATTTCACCAGTTTTTTAGGTGAAATATTAAAAAACGCTCTGATTGGCAGTTTCACTTTCAACAGCCAATCAGAGCGATCGTAGCCACGAGGGGGTGAAGCCACCCCCCCTGGGCTAAACTACCACTCCCCCTGTCCCTGCAGATCGGGTGAAATGGGAGTTAACCCTTTCACCCGGCCTGCAGGGACGCGATCTTTCCATGACGCATATGCTGCGTCATGGGTCGGAATGGCACCGACTTTCATGACGCAGCGTATGCGTCAAAGGTCGGGAAGGGGTTAAGTAAAGTTGAATCGGTTGATAAGAAGTGGGTGTTTCCTGATTTGTGTGCGGCTGTTCCAGGTTAAGGAAGCCTAGAAACAGAAGAGACCCCCAGCCGAAATGTGAGTGTTCTGTACTACACACACAGTACATGCGTTATTTGTAAGGCGCCAGGGCGACAAACGGCAGTCCCTCGACCATGACTACTGTCCTGCGCACGGTAATACAAAAATCACGGCACTCTTGTGATAGTCCGTCGTAGGTGTTCAAGTTGGGTGTCCAGTCCATCGTGACAACTATATGTAAAAAACTTAGCACTCAAGAGTCCTGTGCACCTTACAAAGCCAGTGAAAAACAGACAGCTCACAGATACCATCCATGTGATGTCTTCATGTATAGAAAACTAGCTGTCAAGGTCTTTACTAGTTTAAGAGATCAATGGCAGAAGTCCCAAGAAAAGTTTTGCCCCCTCACTCCCCCCCAAAATTTTTCCTTTATAATAATTTTCATATAGTTTGATCTGCCATTTCCATATTTACTGCTACATTTGCCTCAAATATCTAAATGGAATTCATCTTTATCTTAAATTGTACATACACATGCTATTTGCAAACATTGGATACCATAAGTATTGATTGTTAAAAAAATATATATTGATAACACGTGTCAGATTGAAGACTGGAGGCCCCCAAGTACCGCTTTGCCTATACAGTACTGGTAGATGGCAGGAGAATGTGGGTTTTGAAATTACAGAATTCCTAAGGATGTTGCTTCTTCGTGTTTCTGCTCAGCAGTTCTGTTCATGTTACATTTTTGAGTTTGGAGTATATAGAGTGGAAAACTCTTGACATGCCAGTTAAACAGAGACTGTGACAAATGCCTAAAAGTGGAATCATTGCACATAGGCTATAATGACATCCATTTTACTGAATCATCATGAAAAGCTATTAAATGATGCATAGTATATGTTTATCATATGCCTGTGATCAGTGGCGTAACTTGAAACTCATGGGCCCCGATGCGAAAGCTCCAACGGGGCCCTCAAATTTTTTAAATCTTCAATAGCAAGTCTTTTTCTATAGGCCAATGGGACTTTTAGGGCCCCCTAGGCTCCAGGGCCCAGGTGCGATTGCAACCCCTGCACCTGTTGTAGTTACGCCCCTGCCTGTGATAGATATCAAAAAGTGCCAACTGTCACCCATAGGAAAATGTATATGGTACAGGTTTATTATGGATTCCATGAGATGGAATAGCGTAGAGTACTATGCTAGTACAACATTTTATTTTGCAATATATTAAAGTAAATCGGCTGAAGGGGGCCAAAAAGATTCTCTTCTGGTACTATTACATGTTTAGCATTTATGCCAGGAGTTTCCGTGATGTACAAATACAAACCAAAAATATTAGTGAACATGCCCCAAGTCTATGTGACCAAGAGCAGTTGTAGCACTTCACCTTCAATGTATGCCTACTATGTTCATTTTCTTTCTCCTGTGTTTTGTCCTTCTACACTTTCTTCCTTTTTGTGTCCATCAGATGCTTGACTTGGTGGCAGTATCACTGGGACATATGAGGGAACATCTCAAGAATAGTCTGAAAATTGACATAGATATTACTACACGGCTTGCTGGAAGTCAGTCACCACTCACCACCGCCTTTGTGGGAAGATCATGATGTTACCTTGTGATGCAGAAGGACTGTCCCTCAGCCCAGTCATTGTGGGGTTAGAGACCTATGAGCCCGCTGGCTTAGCGACCTGGTCAAAACTACAAAAATTGCCATCCCTATAGCTACACCAGTGCCCTTGAGATATAAGAGCTGACCTTAGCTGTACATAGATAAGATGACATTTTTCCTTCATTGTCAAACAACTGTTTTAAGTACACAATCTCTTTATCTTTGCGTTTTTTACGTCCTCCTAATTTGTAGCATTCATATAACCTGAAATGATCCCATATCGGTGTGAAATTTGTCTGATATTCAAAGAGCGGAGTAAAGAATTCCTTCCCTTTGAGTCATAGCATATGTCGGAAATTCTGAAGATATCCATCTTAGAGTCTCCGGTGCAGCTAAAAGATCTCTTTTAAATGTTAAAATTAGTATGATTTGTAGAATCATGTTAGCGTTTGATCCAATTTCCAGCATTTTAATTGATATATCTGACTAGTCAAAATATAACCAAGGGTCACATACTGCCACTTCCCCTCCCCTCTTACTTCTTCCGCCTTTAGTTTTTTCCACCCATTTCAAATAATTCCATAAAAAATTCAAGATAATTAGAATAAATATTTAGGAATTATCCATATTGAACTGTTAGAGACAATACATGGGAATTGGGGAAGTACCGATGACTAGTGTTGAGCATTCCGATACCGCAAGTATCGGCTATCGGCCGATATTTGCGGTATCGGAATTCCGATACCGAATTCCGATATTTCCCGCGTATCGGATACCGGAATCGGAAGTTCCCAGAATTCAAACTGCACGCAGCAGCCATTGAGGAATAAATGGAAGTGTGGGCACATCCTCTTTAGCATGGTGGGCATGTAAGTACTGGCAAGGCTGTGATTGGCTGCTGAAATGTCACTCTGCACTATAAATAACGCTGCCGTCATTTTGTGCTCACTCTGCTGTGATTTCAGTTAGGGACAGGACGCTGTGTTCTAACTGAGGGCCAGTTGAGATAGCTAATTGCTTTATTTTGCTTTTCCAAGGCTAATTTAGCAAACGCTGTGTGTTCACCTTGCTCTTGCCTTGCAGCGCTGTTTTAACAGCGTTCTGCAAGGTCTCTGTGTATGTGTGTGTGTGTGTGCAGCTCACTCTGTAGTCTGTGTGCAGCCATATACCCGGTTGTATTCAGCTCAGGGGGGGTTCACACTGCCTCATACAGTTCTATCCATTGTCCTTTTTTGCTAATAGTGCAGCCTGCTGCACATTTTTTCTAAAATTTCCTATTAGTGTTTTTCCACCCGTCTCCAGCTAAATCGTGGAAAAACACTACATAGGATAACCTAGAGGGGGGTTTTTGGGCCTTGCAGCGCCGTTTACGGCTGTCTGCACGGTCTCCGTGTGAGCGCAGCTTGCCCTGTAGTCTGTGTGCAGCCACAGCCGGTTGTATTCAGCTCAGGGTGCATTACTGCCTCATACCGTTAAATAACTTGTCCTTTTTTTCAAATAGTGCAGCCTGTTGAAAATTTTTTTAAAAATTTCCTATTAGTGTCTTTACACCCGTCTCCAGCTAAATAGTGGAAAAACACTACATAGGATAACCTAGAGTAGGGTTTTTGGGCCTTGCAGCGCCGTTTACGGCTGTCTGCACGGTCTCCGTGTGAGCACAGCTCGCCCTGTAGTCTGTGTGCAGCCACAGCCGGTTGTATTCAGCTCAGGGTGCGTTACTGCCTCATACCGTTAAATAACTTGTCCTTTTTTTTCAAATAGTGCAGCCTGTTGAAAATTTTTTTTAAAATTTCCTATTAGTGTCTTTTCACCCGTCTCCAGCTAAATAGTGGAAAAACACTACATAGGATAACCTAGAGGAGTGTTTTTGGGCCTTGCAGCGCCGTTTACGGCTGTCTGCACGGTCTCCGTGTGAGCGCAGCTCACCCTGTAGTCTGTGTGCAGCCACAGCCGGTTGTATTCAGCTCAGGGTGCGTCACTGCCTCATACCGTTGAATAACTTGTCCTTTTTTTCAAATAGTGCAGCCTGTTGAATATTTTTCCAAAAATTTCCTATTAGTGTCTTTCCACCCGTCTCCAGCTAAATAGTGGAAATATACTACATAGGATAACCTAGAGGAGTGTTTTTGGGCCTTGCAGCACCGTTTACGGCTGTCTGCACGGTCTCTGTGTGAGCGCAGCTCGCCCTGTAGTCTGTGTGCAGCCACAGCCGGTTGTATTCAGCTCAGGGTGCGTCACTGCCTCATACCGTTGAATAACTTGTCCTTTTTTTCAAATAATGCAGCCTGTTGAAAATTTTTCCAAAAATTTCCTATTAGTGTCTTTCCACCCGTCTCCAGCTAAATAGTGGAAAAACACTACATAGGATAACCTAGAGGAGTGTTTTTGGGCCTTGCAGCGCCGTTTACGGCTGTCTGCACGGTCCCCGTGTGAGTTAAACTCGCTCTGTAGCCCGATCTGCAGAAAAAAAAAAAAGTAAAGTTCACCAACACCACTTAACACTTGTGTAGGTCACATTTTATAAATAATAAAGTCTAGTCCACACTTTACAACATTAGTGTTTCTTACACCTGTTAGGAGGAGCATTTCAGGAATAAGCACACTAAGGCCTTAGTACTTTTCTGCTTATCTTTATCTGTCAACCAAGATGAAGAGGGCAGGGAGTAAGGCACGTGGGCGCGGAGCAGGGAGAGGAGCAGGGAGAGGACGTGGTGATTCTGTGCCTGCTGCGGGCACCGGTGACTCATCATCACTCAGTTTCAGCAGGGAACAGTCCTTCATGCGCAGCTTTGTTGGAGAGCGCCGTGCACAGCTGCTGCGTGAAGATCAAATTGAAGCCGTTGTCGGATGGATGGCAGCTAACGCATCGGCATCGACTTCAATTAGTGCCACATCCTCTCAGGCACAGACCACTGGAGAGCAGCCATCTGTCTCTTCACCACCTGCCAAATTGGCCAGGCAGTCAGAGAGCCCAGGACAGGAGCCGTCTCTACTTCTGTTCTCTAAATCTCTTGGCTTGGAAACAGGGGGCCAGCCAAGCAGCATTGGAGAAATGGAAGAAGAGGCAGTGTGCAGTGATGCCCAACAGCTTTGTCTCTCTGACTCTGAAGGGGTGGGTGGGCCAGTGCCTGCGGTGACCACAGCGCAGTACGCATCTGATGATGAAACTCAGGTGTCACTTTCTGGTGCGTACTGTGCTGCCGAGACTACCCAGGAGGAGCAGTTGGTGGCAGAGGGTAGTGGAGATGATGAGGTCCTTGACCCATCGTGGCGTGAGGAACAGGAAGGTGGTGGGAGCAGCTCTGAAGAAGAGATTCCCCTAACGGGTCAAAGAGGGAGAGGGAGGGGGAAGACTGCGGAGCCTGTAGCCTCCACTTTGGCACCCGTTAGGAGCCTGTCTCTTTCAAAAGCCAAAAAGGGTGCTCCCAAGACTTGCAGTGCCTGGTCCTTTTTTGACACAGTTGCAGATGACATTTGTTTTGTCAAATGCAAGCTGTGTCATCAGAAAGTCAAAAGAGGTAAAAGTGTCAGCAACCTCAATACCACAAATATGTGGAAACATGTGCGGACCAGGCACGCGGTGGAGTTACAAAAACACACTGAAGACCTAGGCCAACCAACAGCAGCAGCTACCACCTCTTCAGCTCGTGTTGCCTCTTCCTCCAGCTCACGCACAGCTGGTTCGGCTTCCTCCCAGGATCGCCATGGAAGAACCTCTGGCACTGTTGTCCAGAGACCTAGTGTAATTCCACCCACAGCACCACATTCCCAGTCATCCTCACACTCCCAGTCTACTCTACAGCCATCGGTAGTACAGGCATGGGAGAAAAGGCGGGCATTCTCGGCCAACCACCCCCGAGCACAGGCTCTGAATGCAGGCATTGCCAAACTTCTGTCACTGGAAATGCTCTCATTCAGGCTGGTGGAGACTGACAGCTTCCGTGACTTGATGGCATTGGCAGTCCCACAGTACAAGGTGCCCAGCCGCTTTTACTTCAGCAGGCAAGCTGTCCCTGCCCTGCACAAGCATGTAGAGGGACACATAAAACACGCGCTACTGAACTCCGTCAGTAGCAAGGTCCACCTCACCACCGATGCGTGGACCAGTCAACATGGACAGGGGCGATACATTTCCCTCACTGCCCATTGGGTAAATGTTGTTGAGCCAGGTGTAGATCGTGCGAGTGGCGCAGGACGTGTCCTGCCCACTCCAAGGATTGCAGGAATCCAGTCTGTATGCATTGACTCCTCCTCATACACAAGTTCCTCGGAATCATCGCTGCAGGAGCCGTCACAGTCCACCTCCACATGGACCTGTGAACGTTTACCTGTTATGACCGACATGAGCACAGCCGTGGCCAAACGTCAACAGGCCGTCTTGAAACTTGTTTCTTTGGGGAATCGAAGCCACACAGCGCAGGAGCTCTGGAATGCCATCAAGCAGGAGAGCGATGTGTGGTTTGTGCCAGCGAATCTCCAGCCAGGCATGGTAGTGTGTGACAATGGCCGAAATCTGGTGGCAGCTTTGGCCATTGGCAACCTCACTCACATCCCATGTCTGGCACATGTGCTCAATTTGGTTGTGCAGAGTTTTCTGAGGGACTATCCGGATCTTGATGCACTGCTGCACACGGTCCGCCTAGAGTGTGCTCACTTGCGGCGTTCCAGCTTGGCAAGATCCCGCATTGCTGCTCTGCAGCGCCGATTCCGCCTTCCGGAACACCGCATCATATGTGACCTACCTACCAGGTGGAATTCCACGTTACATATGTTGGAGCGGTTGTGTGAGCAGCAGCAAGCAGTAATGGAGTACCAGCTGCATCAGGCGCAAAAAAGAAAATAACGGTGTGCACTCAGGACAGAGGTAAGTAGGTGCTGGTAAAACAGACCGTGTGGTCCAAAATAGTCCAATATCAAAAATTACCGCACACTTGAAGCTGGTATGATGCAAATATATAACAAGTTTATTGTGTTCACAAAACAGGTTGCCACAAAAAGGAAACAAAAAGTGCAGATAGAAACCCAACGTTTCGACCCTCCCGGGCCTTATTCATGGGGTTACTTGATGCACGCTAGGATACATATGTAGGTGGCAGGCATAGGGTAGGAGGGCAAGTCCCTTGGTATATAAGTTGTCGCTTAACCTGGAACAGGCTGGGAATATGCTGTTTTGTAATGCAAAGCGATAGTGGCACACAGAGGCTGTGACATCCGTAGTGGGCCTGTGTATAGCTGGATGACCCGTGCGGGCAGCACTCCTGAGGCTTGTAGTGATGTAAATGGAGGGTGCTGGATGAGCGGCGCTCCTGCGCCCTGCTGCTGCGACATGTCGCAGTCAGCGCCAATCAGACTTCACAACCACAGAGTGGGCCACTATGAAGGACGTCTGCCAGGTTTTGCATCCTTTCGATTATTCCACGCGGATGGCAAGTGCAGATGATGCACTAGTCAGCATGACTGTCCCCCTTATCTGCCTGCTTCAACAAACTTTGCAAGCGTTAAGGGATGATGTTGTGGAAGAGGTGGAGGATGAGGAGTCACCTTTTCCATCAGCTTCTGGAGAGTCAGCGCCACGTGGTTCCTCACAAAGGGGTACGCAGGGGCCAATTTGTGAGGAGGATGAGGAGGAGTCAATGGAGGAGGAAGAGCTCCGTCCAGAGGAGGGAGTTAGACAATTGTCCAGTGGTCAGTGTGTACAGCGAGGGTGGGGTGATGACGAGCGGGCAGAGATTATGTCTCAAGCAGGGGACAGCGATTCTGGGCCAGTTGGCAGTCTGCAGCACATGGTTGATTTCATGCTGCAGTGCCTGAGAAACGACCGCCGCATCGACCACATTCTCAACATGCCTGATTATTGGGTGTTCACCCTCCTCGATCCTCGCTACCGGGACAACGTCCAAAACCTCATCCCAGCGTTGACCCGGGAGCGTAAAATGCGGGAGTACCACGACACACTGGTGAATTCCATCATCTTCTCCAGTCCAACTGAGAGGAGTGCTGCTAGTGCTTTACAAAGCAGCTCAGTGCGTCGAGGCAGTGGAGGAGGCTCTGCACAAAGAGGGAGCAGAAGCAGTGCCTCTGCCCAAGGCAAGACCAGTATGGCACAACTGTGGAAAACTTTTGTGTGCCCGCCCCAAATGTCTACACCATCACCGGCGGCTCCAGTCAGCAGGAGGCAACGGTTCCGTCAGATGGTGACAGACTACATGTCTTGCCCTCTTACTGTACTCCCAGAAGGCTCTTTCCCGTTCAAGTTTTGGGTCTCTAAGCTGGATACATGGTCAGAGCTAAGCCAGTATGCATTGGAGGTGCTGGCTTGCCCTGCGGCTAGTGTCTTATCGGAACGTGTCTTTAGTGCCGCAGGTGGTGTACTAACAGACCGTCGCATGCGACTATCCTCCGATAACGTTGACCGGCTTACTTTTCTGAAAATGAACCAGGCCTGGATCTCGCAGGAATTTGCCACTCCTCTGACTGATTAAGTAATTGGGTGTCATCCAGGTCTCATCTTTCTACCACCTGAACTGCTATTCCTGGGCTCCAACACCGCCAGTTGCGGCTCAGAAGTGCAGGCTGCACAGTCAAAACATACGACCCAGTGTTATTGGGTTTCAGTAACGTCAGCTGATCCCCAGCTGTGTAGCCGGCAATGTGTCCTGCGATCGCCACGCTGGCACAACAACCTAAATGTAAGGGAACCTGTCCCCCCCCCTGGCGTTTGTTACTGAAAGAGCCACCTTGTGCAGCAATAATGCTGCACAAGGAAAAGGTAGCTTGTTTAGTTTAGCTCCTTGCACACGCAGAACTTAACACTTATAAAATGTGTTCACTGATACCGTTATACCGTCCCGGAGCAGGGACTTTCCTTCGTAATGTGACGCAGCACAGCTGTCATTGCTACCCCCTTGGTGCCGTGCGCTGCCTCCTCAGCGTTGTTTTAAGCTGTCACGGACCCTGCGCTGTTCTGTTATCCCTTGTCCATGCCCAATTTGCGCTGCCTGCCTTCTGACATAATTTGGTGTCAGGCTGGCTGCGCCTGTGCGCCTGCACTGCCCGAGATCCCGCCTCGCAGTGTCTTCTGATTGAATCACACTGCGAGCCTGGGATCCATGGGCATGCGCAGTGCAGATCTTCCCCTCGGGCTCTCGCTCATCTCCCTCCGCCTTCTTCAGACTGTGCGCCGTCAGCTGATCCCTAATAGCATGCCACGGCCGTGACGCCGCACAGTCTGAAGAAGAGGGAAGGAGGGGAGTGAGAGGCGAGGATATGCACTGTGCATGCCCATGAATCCATGGCCTGCAGTGGGATTACATTGGACGACACTGCGAGGTGGGATCTGGGGCAGCGTGGACGCACAGGCACTGACAGCCTGACACCAAATTATGTCAGAAGACAGGCAGCGCAAATTGGGCATGGCTAAGGGATAACAGAACAGCGCAGGGTCCGTAACAGCTTAAAATAATGCTGAGCAGGCAGCGCACGGCACCAAGGGGGTAGGAATGACAGCTGTGCTGCGTCCCATTACGAAGGAAATTCGCACCTCCGGGACGGTTTTACGGTATAAGGGGACACATTTTTAGTGTTTACTTCTGTGTTTGCAAGGGGCATAATTAAAAGAGCAACCTTTTCCTTTTGCATCCTTAGTGCTGCACAAGATGGCTCTTTCAGCTACAAACGTCTTGGGGGGGGGGTTAAAGGTTCCCTTTCAACTTGCTCCAATCAGGCTTCGGCCTACACTCTGTTCCTCTGCTACTCGTGCTGTCCCTGGGCTCTAACACCGCCAGTTGGTGCCTGGAAGTGCTATCCGCACAGTCAACAGTCGCTCCTCTGTTATTGGGGTTCAGTAACGTCAGCTGATCCCCAGCTGTGTGTGCGGCAATACCTCCAATCTGCTCCTCCTGCTGTCCCTGGGCTCTAACACCGCCAGTTGGTGCCTGGAAGGGCTGTCTGCACAGTCAACAGTCGCTCCTCTGTTATTGGGGTTCAGTAACGTCAGCTGATCCCCAGCTGTGTGTGCGGCAATACCTCCAATCTGCTCCTCCTGCTGTCCCTGGGCTCTAAGACTGCCAGTTGGTGCCTGGAAGTGCTGTCTGCACAGTCAACAGTCGCTCCTCTGTTATTGGGGTTCAGTAACGTCAGCTGATCCCCAGCTGTGTGTGCGGCAATACCTCCAATCTGCTCCTCCTGCTGTCTGTTGTGAATTCTGTGGCAGAGCTCCCTCCTGTGGTCACAAGTGGTACTTTGGCTGATTCTCTCTGTAAGCTTCCGTTGGTGGAGGGAAGTGGTACTGCGGCTTCTGAGTTTTCTCCCTCAGGTGATGTGGTGAGGTCGTTAGGTGCTGCTCTACTTAACTCCACCTAGTGCTTTCATCCTGGCTTCCTGTCAATGTTCCAGTATTGGACTTGTTTTCCTCCTGGATCGTTCCTGTGGCCTGCTGCTCTGCATAGCTAAGTTTTCCTTTGCTATTTTGTTTGCTTTTCTTCTGTCCAGCTTATCTATTTGTTTGCTGGAAGCTCTTGGACGCAGAGGGTGTACCTCCGTGCCGTTAGTTCGGTACGGAGGGTCTTTTTGCCCCCTTTGCATGGTTTTTAGGGTTTTTGTGTTGACCGCAAAGTTACCTTTCCTATCCTCGCTCTGTTCAGAAAGTCGGGCCTCACTTTGCTAAATCTATTTCATCTCTACGTTTGTCTTTTCATCTTACTCACAGTCATTATATGTGGGGGGCTGCCTTTTCCTTTGGGGTATTTCTCTGAGGCAAGGTAGGCTTATTTTCTATCTTCAGGCTAGCTAGTTTCTCAGGCTGTGCCGAGTTGCATAGGTAGCGTTAGGCGCAATCCACGGCTGCCTCTAGTGTTGTTGGATAGGATTAGGGATTGCGGTCAACAGAGTTCCCACGTCTCAGAGCTCGTTCTATGTTTTTGGATTATTGTCAGATCACTGTATGTGCTCTGACCTCTATGTTCACTGTGGTACTGAGTTGCCTAATCATAACAGCTGTCCCTGGGCTCTAACACCGCCAGTTGGTGCCTGGAAGTGCTGTCTGCACAGTCAACAGTCGCTCCTCTGTTATTGGGGTTCAGTAACGTCAGCTGATCCCCAGCTGTGTATCTGACAACATGTCATGCGACCGCCACGCTGGCACAACTAAAATATAAGGGGACCTGTCCCCCCCCCCTAGGCGTTTGTTACTGAAAGAGCCACCTTGTGCAGCACTAATACTGCACAAGGAAAAGGTGGCTCTTTAAATTATGCTCCTTGGAAACGCTGAACTACACACTCATGTAATGTGTCGCCTCACACCGTCAAACCGTCCCGGAGGTGGAACTTTCCTTTGTAATGTGACGCAGCACAGCCGTCACTCCTACCCCTAGGCTCCGTGCGCTGCCTCCTTAGCGTTGTTTGATTCTGTCACGGACCCTGCACTGTTATGTTATCCCTTGGCCATGCACAGTTTGCGCTGCCCGTCCTCTGACATCATTTGTTGTCGTCCTGGCTGCGCCTGTGCGTCCACGCTGCCCGAAATCCCACCTCGCAGTGTCGTCTAATGTGATCCCACAGTGGGCCTGGTATCCATGGCCATGCGCAGTGCATATACTAGCCTCTCATTCCCCTTCTTCACGCTTCTTCAGACTAGGCGGCGTCAGCTGATCCCTAATAGCATGCCACGGCCGTGACGCCGCACAGTCTGAAGAAGCAGGAATGAGGGGAGTGAGAGGCGATGATATGCACTGCGCATGCCCATGGATCCCAGGCCCACAGTGGGATTACATTAGATGACACTGCGAGGTTGGATCTCGGGCAGCTTGGACGCACAGGCACTGCCAGCCTGACACCTAAATGATGTCAGAAGACGGGCACCGCTAACTGTGCATGGCCAAGGGATAACATTACAGCGCGGGCTCCGTGACAGAATCAAACAACGGTGAGGAGGTGGCGCACGGCACCAAGGGGGTTGGAATAACGGCTGTGCTGTGTCACATTACAAAGGAAAGTCCCACCTCCGGGACGGTCTAACGGGACACATTATATGAGTGTGTACTTCAGTGTTTTCAAGGAGCATAATTTTAAGAGCCACCATTTTCCATGTGCAGTATTACTGCTGTACAAGATGGCTCTTTCAGCAACAAATGCCTGGGGGGGGGGGGTTAAAGGTTCCCTTTCAACTTGCTCCACTGCAGGCTTCGGCTTACACTCTGCTCCCACTGCAGACCCTGGGCTCTAACACCGCCAGTTGTTGCCCGGAAGTGCTAGCTGCACAGAGAAAAACACCCGCCAATGTGTCAGTGGGGTTCAGCAACGCCAGCTGTTCCTCTGCTGTGTAGCCGGCAACGTGTCCAGCACAAGCCACGCTGGCACAATAACAGACTTTTTCCTGCCTCCAGTGCAGGCTTCGGCCTACACTTTGCTCCTCTTTGATTCCCTGGGTTTCAACACTGTCAGTTGTCACCTGGAAGTGTTGTCTACACAGAAAAAACACTCGCTGATGTGTCAGTGGGGTTCCGCAACGCCAGCTGTTCCCCTGCTGTGTAGCCGGCAACGTGTCCTGCAAACGCCACGCAGACACAACAGACCTAAAGCTGCCACCAGTGCAGGCTTCGGCCTACACTCTGCTCCTCTCCTCCTCCTGCTGACCCTGGGCTCTAACACCGCCAGTTGTTGCCCGGAAGTGCTAGCTGCACAGAGAAAAACACCCGCCAATGTGTCAGTGGGGTTCAGCAACGCCAGCTGTTCCCCTTCTGTGTAGCCGGCAACGTGACCTGCAAACGCCATGCAGGCACCTGAACTGAAATTAAAGGGA